>NC_073304.1:231053345-231255847 GCF_027595985.1 Sorex araneus
TCATTGAATATTAGAATGTGTATTCCACTGAAATTTCATTGTGGAACTGTCCACCGGGAGACTCCCATGTCCAGCATTTAGATTCGGCCTTCTGGAACTGTGAGTTGCCATGGATGGTCTTGGTCTACATGATGAATTCAGACAGTCTCTCACCCTGATCATTCCATTCTAGGCCATGTGTTCCAATGTGGAATTCTTCGGGCGACCTTCTTGGACCTATCTTGGCATTAAAATCACCAACAATGATCTTGTAGAAGGTGTGGTCTTCTTTATAGAACTTCTCCAGTCCCATGTAAAACCTCTCAATTTCTTCTTCATCATAGTTGAAAGTTGGTGCGTAGACGATGAAGATAGAAACTGCAGGCAGTGAGTTACATCTATTCAAGCGTAATTGTCCAATTCGGGTTGTTAGACATTCGAATGAATCGATGCTCATGGCCAAGTTCGTGTTGACAAGGACACCAATGCCTCTGTTGTCGCATGATCCGAGGAACAATTCTCAAGTGTCGAAAATGGCGTGATGTGATTGATGTCTCGTCCTTTCGGTCAGACCAATGATGTCGTACTTGATCTTCTGCGCTTGAAGCATCAGGTCCTTGATGGATGCTTCTGATGCCAGTGTTCGTGCGTTGAAAGTACAGACAATCATCTTAGTCTTTCTTCATTTTGGCAGTCTAGTTCCTCCCCAAGATTTTTTCAGCCTCTCTTTGCTCATCTTTCTTAACGCTGCCATATTGGGGGCTCTTTCAGTGACAGGTGAATGAGGCCAATTGTTGTTACTGTTGTTGGCATATCAAATTGGAGACGGGTAGCTTGCTAGGCTCTGCCGTGCGGGTGGGATACTCTTGGTAGCTTGCGCGGCTCTCGGAGAAGGACGGAGGCTTTTAGGGCGGCCTCCAATCACCCTTAGAGATGTTACCATGGTTCACACCAAATTTGAACCCTATCAAATATGGTGCGGGAATAATGGGTATTAAGTCTTTTATGGTGTGTAGCGAGGCCTCGAAGAGACTGTGCGGTCTGGAGAGCGGCCTGGAGCATGGCGCTGGCTGGGTAGAGGATGTAGTGGGGATCGGCCAGCGAGGTATTTATCTGGCTTGGGTAGGGTGGGGCATCTGGGTTGGACCCCTCCCTCCGATGCCGGAGATTGGAGGAGGCAGACAGAGGATCCTGTTTCCAGGTCTCATTGAACCTAGAGTTTAAGGTCACAAGTTCTGCTTACCTGGTTTTGCGGGGCTTCACTCGTGCGTGAGGTTCGGCCGAAGTGTCGGGAGAGCAGCCTGGAGTGTGGCGGTGGCTGGGGAGTGGACTCCCACTGGACATGGGAGTCTCCCGGTGGACAGTTCCACAATAAAATTGACCACATCATATTCAATTGAAGGTTTTGCCTGACTGATGTCGCTGTTGTCCCAAAATTCCAAACGGGATCAGACCACCGTCTCCTTCGTGCAAAATTCTACTTCACAGAGCGGAGAGAAAGGTCTGCAAAATTTAAGTCTAAGAAGGCAACTCCCCGAATGACCACCAACTGGGAGTTCTTTGGCACTACTGCAGCAACGTAGGAAGATGCCGTCCTTGACAACATCGACGAGGAATATGATCAATTGGTTTAGCACCTCCGTGTCTGTGCGAAGAATGCTGAGAGTGAGAAAGCCACAAACAGACGCCTGTCTTCGGAAACTCTTGAGCTCATTTGTCAACGTGGTTTGGTGCAAACTCAGGCAACCACAAGCTAATGTCTGAGCTCACAAAGCTGTGCAGAGATGCAATAAAGGAAGACTTCAAAGAGAGAAGAGCAGCAGTGTTGACCAGTGCAGCAGAAGCCGGGAAAAGTGTTCGAAATGCTCGCCTGTCCTTCACCAGGAAGGACCAAGATGACTGCCCTCTGATGTCCCGATGGATCTATCACATCTTCCAGAAAGGCAATGGAGAGGATTATTGACAATTTCTACTCGGATCTCTTTGACAGCCATGTCCACCTGCCCACATACCAAATTCCGCAGGATGGATATGTCGTTCCCAATGTTCTCCCTTCTGAAATCCGACACGCCATTTCGTTGGTAAAGATGCGTAAAGCACCTGGTCCGGACAAGGTCAGACCCGAACACCTGAAGTATCTCCCACCAGTACTCATCAATACATTGGCTCTACTCTTCACACGCTACCTGTTTGAATGCAAGGTTCCATCTCAGTAGAAAACCAGTAGGACTGTTCTGTTGTACAAGAAGGGAGACATCCACGACATCAGCAACTATTGCCCAATCTGCCTGCTGTCTGTCGTCTACAAGTTGTTCACTCGTGTCATCCTAAATAGAATAGGCAGAACACTAGACAAAGGACAACCATGCAGGCAAGCTGGGTTCCGAAGGGGATTCAGGACGATAGACCATATCCAAACAGTGACCAAACTCATTGAAGTTTCAGAGAGTTCAAGATGCTGCTCTGTCTAACGTTCATAGACTTAAAGAAGGCCTTCGATTCTGTTGAGACTGAGGCGGTCATCGAAGCCCTGGCCAAACAGGGCATTCAAACTCAGTATATCAAAATCCTCCTCGAGCTGTATTGTGAATTCACCACCAGGATCTCACCATTCTACAAGGAAGTGATCATTGATGTAAAGAGAGGGATTGTGGCAAGGTGATACCATTTCACCGAAACTCTTCAGTGCCGCCCTCGCGAACATCATGCAATGACTGGAATGGGAAGAAATGGGAGTGAAGATAGTCAGTCGGCAACTACACCACTTCTGCTTTGCTGGTGACATAGTTCTCATAACACCAAACATTAACCAAGTGGCACAAATGCTGGCCAACTTCGACCACGAGTGTGGAAAGTTCAGATTGCAGCTGGATCTCAACAAGATGATGCTCACGAAAAACGAACTAGTCCCAGAAGCTCCATTTGCCCTCAATGGAACAAACATCTCTGAATGCAGCAGCTATGTTTACCTGGGTCAAGAAATCAACATGAGGAACGACTTGGTGCCAGAACTGTGCAGGAGGAAGAGAGCAGAGTGGAATGCATTCAAAAGCATCGAAGAAGTGGTTAAGAAAAGGAAGAACCTCCAACTCCAGGCACATCTTTTCGATTCCACCATTCTTCCTGCACTAACATATGCCTCAGAGACGTGGGCCCTATGCAAACAGGATGAGAATGCTATTAGGGTCTCCCAAAGAGGAATCAAAAGAGCTATGCTGGGAATATCATGTCTCACTCAGGTGAGAGAAGGAATCCGGAGTTCTGACCTCCGTCGATGGTCAAAAATCAGGGATGTTGTCTCGTTTGCCAAGGCATCAAAAATCAGATGGGCCGGTCATATAATGCGATTCAGAGAGGACCGTTGGACTAGAGCTGTTACCGACTGAATTCCACAGGACATCAGAAGACCTCATGGCTGCCCACCAACTAGATGGTCAGATTTCTTCGTCAAATCCCTGAATGAAGGATTTGAGGCTCTTCCTGTTCCTGGAGCAAGCAGATATCATTGAGCTGCACTAGCTCGAGACAGGGACAAATGGAGACATTACTGGTGCCCGCTCGAACAAATCGGAGACCAACATGACTAGAAGTGATACAAGTGATACAAGTGATCCCAGTGAAATTTTCTACTCATTCTCTTCTGACTATTTTCAATGCTCAGATAATGAATAACTCTTCCTGAATGATACATAAACTAAAATATGGACTTATTCTCTCTCCCTCTCTCTCAGCAATAAAGTGTGTATTAAAATTTATTTAGAAATATGTGAGGAGAGAGAAAGGGATAATTATGTGCTTGAGAGAACATAGGTTTTCCAGAGTGGAAATAGGCAAAGAAACTGAAACAAACAAGCAAGACACGTGTTCAAGGGAGAACATGGGCTTGAAGAACCAGCCTTACTCTTCTCTCCTACCATCTAAATCATTCAGTCCACCTAGTTAACTATACACTATTCTTTCATAATCCAGATAAGAAAATGTAAGATGTTTAAAGTCCTAAGCCAACTTATGCAAGTCATCTTTGTTTTATCTATCAATATCCAAATTAAATTAAATTTACTGCATAATATATGTAGAAAAGACCAAAAAAGAGTAATTAATCAGTATTACATATCCCATTTTACTTTTCTAAAATGTGTATTATTAAATATTAGGATAGCATCAAGTATCTCTACAGAATATCTAAAAATATATTACCTAGTATTGCCATCAGAAATTCTAAACCACAACCTACTACAGAAACCTCTTATAATATATCTTTTTTGAATTCATGTGTCTCCAGGAATTGCTAATGAATATCCACTCAGGTTTCAGGATTGTTTCTAAAGGAAGAGGATTTCAACCCTTGTTGGAGGATAGAATCATAAAAAAAGTATCTAGGCTGAAATCTAGACCAGCTAACTCAGAAACTCCAAAGACAAGACCAAGCAGACATATTGATGGCTTCACTCAATAGAGGAATGATCTAATGAGACCTCTTTTATGTCTTGATTATCATGATAGTCATGACCTGAATTACCCTAATTATCCAAATAAAATGGTCTTGATTTTCCTAAATTCTCAGTTAATGGAAAGATGAAAGGAGACACATATTTAAAGGGAAGAGAAGTGTCACCACCAAAATACTCTGCCCTCCTTCCTCTATAAATTTATCAGTATATGTCTGCACTAGAAGTCTTTTAAAATAAGGTTTTGTCTACTAAGAAGAAAAATAAAACAAAGCCAAACAAAGCTTTCAAAAGAAATTATTGGTGACAGTTTTCTCATAAGGAAATGACATGGGCACAAGCTTAAAACCCAGAGAACTGAAGCCCTGGGAAACTTGTAAAACATAAGGCTTATTTGACTTTTCACAGATGTGTAAGGGGTTTCAATCTCAAAAGGTGCTTATTTCCACTCTCAATGGGGGAAGATTTCTCCAAGCCAGTTGCATGTAAGGACAATCTAATTGTACTGAGAGGAAATACCTCATTATGCCAATACAAGCACATAATTAATCTAGTAGTGAAAAGGAGTACAGGGGGGTAAGAACCATTGTAGAACATGGAGATCCACAGGTGGAGAGAACACAGCTGGTGCGGCACCTGCCTCGCATGTGGCTGACTCAGGTTTCCATCCCCTGGGGGACCCGATGTGATTCACTGAGTTCTGCAAGAATGATAGATAAAACAAAGACGACTTGCATAAATTGCAATAAGACTTTAAACATCTTACATTCTCTTATCTGGATTATGAAAGAACAGTGTGTAGTCCACTAGGTGGACTGAATGATTTACATGTTAGGGGAGAAGAGTAAGGCTGGTTCTTCAAGCCCATGTTTTCCTTTGAGCACGTACCTTGTTTTTCTCTGTTTCTTTGCCTATTTCCACTCTGGAGAAATCTATGTTCTCTCAAGCACATACGTCTCCCCCTTTCTCTCTTTCTTCGCATCTTTCTAACTAAATTTTAATACACACTTTATTGCTGAGAGAGAGGAATAAGTTCATTTTTTAAGTCCAGTGTATCATTCAGGAAGAGTAATTCATCATCTGAGGATTGAAAATAGGCAGAAGAGAACAGGTAGAAAAATTCATTGGAATGAATATTCCATGAGAAGGTTATGGCAAAATGTTATCCAGCTGTATAAATTATCTTAAAATACATTTGTCTTTCATTGGGTTAATTACAATAAGCTTAATACCGTCAATATATTATACATATATAACACTATCACTGTCATCCCATTGCTTATCAATTTTGCTCGAGTGGGCACCAGTAACATCTCCATTGTGAGACTTGTTGTTACTGTTTTTGGCTTACCGAATACACCATGGGTAGCTTGCCAGGCTCTGCTATGTGGGCGAGATACTCTAGGTAGCTTGCCAGGCTCTCCAAGAGGGGCGGAGGAATTGAACCCGGGTCAGCCACATGCAAGGCAAATGCCCTATCCCACTGTGCGATTGCTCCAGCCCATCATATATTATTTATATATAAATGTATATATAGCCGAAATAATAATGCTGCCTTATTCCATTTGCAAAAGAATACTATAGATTAAGGAACAGAGCTCTTCATTTATTTTCTTTTTCCTTATTATCAACCTCCTTTCAACACACACAAATGAACTAGTAACTACTATGCACCAAGCAAAGAAATTTGAGATGAGCAACACTTCTTTGCCTTTTCACAGGGACGAGGTCTTAATCATTCCTGAATACTAGGCATCTATAAAAGTGCCAGAAATGGCTCCAGAACGGCCATGATTCCAAAGGCACGCAAACCAATCTCAGAACCCAGCGGCTTTTGGCAGAAATGCATCTGGACTGTGCATTAAACTAGACTGTGCCGTGCTACCCTAGGTGGGGAAAGGTGTTTGTCCCTTCCACCTCTCCCCCACCATCCCCTGCGGCACGGTGGCTGCCATCTTTCAGAGTCTATTGGATAGCCAGGTACGAGACGAGACTGCAGTGACGAGACACACTCATGGGATGGGGGATGGAAACGGCCCTTCTCCCCACCCTAACGAGGCCCCAAGCTGCCGCCCACAAACGGTTCCAGACTTGTTACTAAAATATCAGAAATCCAAAATCGTGCAGCTGCAATAGCATATGCTCTTCAAAATCTGCAATAGAAAACAAATTATCTAATGATGCCTTTTCAGCAGGTCTGATTGTGGGGGGAAATTCCAAATAATAATGGTGGGTCTCTTGTCAAAATATTGAGTGTAATCAAAGTAGACAGAGAGTAAAGTGGAAATCATTTGCCACACAGACAGGGGGAGGGGTGGGATGGGGGGTATCCTTGGGTTCTTTGTGGTGGAAAATGTGCACTGATGAAGAGATGGGTATTTGATCACTGTAGGACCGAGATTTAAACTTGAAGGCGTTGTAACTGTTCTCACGGTGATTCAATAAATAAAAAATAAAATAAATTAATAACAATTTTTTAAAGTTCCAGGAACACAGTCAGGATATCAATAAGTTATTTACCGAATGGTCATAGGGAGGAAGAAATTTAGTGCAGAGGATAAGATATATGTTTACAAAGTAAAAATTAGGGAAATCTTAGGAGTTGAGGAGTTGAGAGCTAGGAGCGATTCTTGAGCCCTGGCAAATGTGGCCTCAAAACCAAAAATAAAAAACAAAACATAGGGATTCACTGGATAAGTGACAACAGACTCTCTTTCTTGGCCCACCAGGATCTTGCCAGTGAAGTGGTGGGAGAAGTCAGAACTCAAACTCCTACAAAGCTCCTGGCAGGCATGGACAATTAAAGTCCTTAGCTGCACACTGACAAGCTTATCGTGTATTCTCACAGAAGAGGATTTTCAGAAAAGACAAAGAGTAGAATAAGAACTATTTAGTGGCCAAAGAGATCGATCCCTTAATGGGCTGAAGTTAATTCATGCATGTGGGAGACTCAGGTTTGTTCTTCAGCACTGGGGTTGTGAATGAGACCCACAAGTCAAAAACTATATAATCATTGAGAAAATATGAGAGTTGAAAGAGATGAAAAGGAAATATGATCCAGAGAGAGCTAGAGCTTCTCTAGAGAGAGTTGAACTAAAGAAATTATTTGGCTCAAATTGATTTGCCGGCAATCTTCCAAATGGGTTGCACTGCTTCAAGTAAAAGGAAGAATCTACCTGGAATTTGTCAGGCATAAAACAGTATTGTAAACCACGGTGCCTAAAGTTACAAAATCAGAACCAAACCAAAACAAAACACCTGCCTGCTGTTAGAGACTGGAAGACAACAGAGGTGGAGGGAAGTTGGCACTGGTGGTGAAACTGATGTTGAACATCGTATGCATGAAACTCAATCATAAATAAATGTGTAAATCATGATGCCTTACAAAATGTTTTAAAAAGTAAATATATATTGATAATAAGGAAAATAGAGATATTTTAATAATTACATATTAAAATAATATAAATATTGCTCATACTATTAATATATTTAAAATAATATAGTGTAATAATATTTTAATAATAATAATAATAATATGGAACCGGCAGGAGAATCCAGGGTATGCAGGACCCGGGGCTGAGATCTCCAAGCCAGCTCGCATCGGAACTGGGCCTCCTCCACCCAGATCCCCCATTTTTTAATAGCTTGGCAGTCACACCCACAAACTGCCCCCATGCCATGTAATCCCATCAATGGCCAAGATCCAGAGACTATAAAACAAAGTTCCCAGTTAATCTGACCCATTGATGTGCCTAAAGCAGCACACATGTATTTGGTTTTAACATACTTGCTTGTATTCTCTTATATACATTCTTCATCCCTCCCAGAGAGCCCGGGCAAGCTACCCAAAGTATCCCACCCTCATGGCAGAGTCTGCAAGCTTCCCGTGGCATATTCCATATGCCAAAAACAGTAACAATAACAGGTCTCATTCCCGTGATACTAAAAGATCCTCCAATATGGCAACATTGGGAAGGACGTGTAAGGTGAGGTTGCTAAAATCTCAGGGCTGGGACTAATGGAGACATTACTGGTGCCCGCTCGAGCAAATCGATGAACAAAAGGATGACAGTGATACAGTGATACAGTGAATAATAATAAGGAAGAAATTTCACTCCAAAAAACAAAGAGTATGAGAAGAGACTCCTAGCTTTACATTTGCAAAACTGGTCTTATAGATTTTTTTCAAAGCTATTTACTCCCTTGCTAGGATTCATTCTGTCCTAGCAGAGCCTTTGTTCTTGCCTCAATTTCCCTTAAAGGATCTTTTGATGGGTCTTTTCTGAGTTCTGAGGGTTCTAGCTCAAACCTAATCTCAGAACTAATAAAGACCCACAAGAGAGCCATTAAGAAACAGTGAGTTCAAACAAAGGGGTCAAGTGCTCCTTTTTCAGATCCTATTTAGATTTGGACCATCTTAAAGTCATTGCCAACTCCTTCCCCAATCTGCATGCCTACTTGTGAGCCACTGAAGATACAGAAGCAGAAGATAGGACTAGCTGCCTGGAGCAGAGGATGCTCTTCCATGCCTTCTCAACTATCTATCCACAAGGTAGAAGAGCCTCTTTGTCTGAGCTTGGTATTTTATGGTTCTGCCCAACTTGTGTCCAGATGCAAGTATTCTGAGCATGTTTAGACTAGGCTAAACTTTGGTACTTGATAGATCTAAGTATGAAGGTGCATTAAGATAGATTTAATTTAAAGACTTTTCAACTCACAGTGAGTTTATCAGGGCACAACTCCACTCTAAGTTGTGGAATATCTACATAATCAAAGAATACAAATAATTACAAAATTTCAGGTACAGAAGTTAACAGCAAACTAAAGTAAATATTTCTACAAGTGGAACTTAGGACATAGGCAGAGGGAAGTAGGTAATCTGGTGTTAGATGTGGTCTGGAACAATGCACGCATGAAACTATCACTGATAGCATTATAAATAACTGCACATCAATATATCGAGGGGGCATAAATTTCTCACTCTCTCTGTCTGTCTCTCAATTCTCCCTCTTTTTCACTGTTATCTGAAGAAATGCTACTCTATTTCACTTATGTGGAGAAACTTATAAAATACATTACTAAGTCTATTTCTCCTAAGTAGATGGGTGTGCTTTGTGGAAACCTTAGATTTTTTAGTGATAGTTAAAATGTGCCAAGGAACAGTGTATTCTCTGTTTATAATTGGTATACCTAATAAGAAAAGGAAGCACTTGAATATATATAAAAATACAATCTCTAAAGATGGCCCAAGATGAGATAGTTCAATTATCTTTTGTGGGGGGGGCGGGGGGGTTGAGGGGTTTTTAAAACTGGCTCCTTATACGGCTACTCTGTTATGTTGTGATGACTACCTGAAATAGCTCATGGATGCTTCTCATATCAGATTTTTCTTGGCTCTACCAACAACTGCATCTAAATAGTACACTGCATGGAATTTTCTGGTTTATTCTTTTCTGTTTACACACAGAACAGAACAAACTGATGACTACACAGAAGGAAAAAATTATGGTTAAAGTAATGGGACTGGAGCAATAGCATAGCAGGTAGGGCATTTGCCTTGCATGCGGACAACCTGGGTTTGATTCCTCTGTCCCTCTCGGAGAGTCTGGCAAGCTACCCGTGGGGTATTCGATATGCCAAAAACAGTAACAACAAGTTTCACACTAGAGACATTCCTGGTGGTGCCTGCTCAAGCAAATCGATGAACAGCAGGACAACAGTGGTACAGTGCTATTCTTTTCTGAAAAATAAATAAATAAATAAAATAAACAACTCTGCAAGCTAAATTATAACACAGACCAACATTTGATAAACTGGCTCATGGGCAAATCTGGTTGTATTGGAACCCGGCCACACCAGAATGTCTGTGCTCGGAGTGTAGCTGTCTCACTGATGGACAAGTCAGTGACCCGTGTGGTCCAGGATTCAAGAACATCTTGGAGTATTCCCATAGGAAGATCACCAAAGCTCAGAGGAATGTTGTTGGCCAAGGAGAAAACAGATTTCTCTACCGTTCAAACTTCTGCATCATCTTTTCAGAACACCATGTCACAGCGATGTTTGTTCTTTATCAGTTTGGGATGTAAACAGGTCAAAACTTGTTCTAAAATCTCATGCGTCCAGTTTTTACCATGTTTAAGAACAACAATGTGCAGCTATTTTAGAGAGGAGAGAAAGATGCTCGGAGGGCAGGTAACAGAGATGCCATCAATTTCATGTAGCAGTCTTGTTTTGAGTTATCGCAGCAGCAAATTAAATCTCTGAAATGGGACTAGCACCACAGATAACGATAGCAGATGAGTGATGTAACATGGGCTGCATCAAATATGATAACAATAGCCAGAGGCCTTTGGGATTCTTATTTCTTTATCATGTTGTATTTTTCATTTCTTGATCATGTTTTATTCTTCAACCTCTGTAAAACAATGAGGGTTTTTTTAGGTTTTTTTTCTTGTTTTTTTGTTTTGTTTTGTTTTTTCTGAAACCCTGGGATCCCTGCTTTCTTTGGCATGGATTTTCCCTGGTGGTGTTTTCAGGATACTTTGAAGGACACAAACAATCACATAACAGAAAGGACACAATCCTCATTCATTTTCCCATTAAGCAAAATGTACCTCAATTATGTTTCTTATTCTCTTGCTGTTTGTTGATATTACCCTTCCTGTGTTTGTTTCCAGACACCTTCCAAGCATGAGTCAGGATCGCTTTTTAGGTGTTGGGAAGGTGGGAAAAGGAAAGGAGAGTCAGAAAGAAGGCACAGAAAATGCTGCTTTACTTCCTGTGACAAAGTTTTAAAATTTGAATTTTACCCCAAGGTTGTACTTTACAGAGGTTGTTTCTGTATCTTCATTTGTCTTTTTAGTAGATGAATACTGTGTATAATCTCTTGAAACCAGGTAAGACTTTTTTTTTATTAATATAGCTGGTTTTTAATAAGATTCGGTGTTTCAGTTTCAAAAAACTTTAAAAAAACATCTATCCCAAATGTCCCTTTTTCAATGTTTGCATGGTTCCTTGAAAGCTGATAGGTCTTTATACAATTATGGAGAGGCCTATAAGATTATTGTTTGTGAGGTATGCATCTTTTTTTATCTTGCCCTATCTCTTTTCTTCCTGCACATGTATGTGTGTGCATATGTATGCACACATATATATATGTATATATATATGCATGCATGCATGCTCAACCAAATAAAATATTACAGAACCATGCAATAATAACTCTGACACATAGAATTTTATGATGGCACTCAGTCTACATTTTTTATAATTAACTTGACAACATCTGATAGTGAACATACTTTTAAATAAAGATGAGATAATACAGGTTCATATATTTACTTTGCCACTCTCTGTCACAACTGTTCAACTCTGTCACTGTTCAATGACAACGTTGGAGATGAGGCATAAGCTAACAGGTGTATGTGTATTAAAAATGACACCTTATTTATTTACAGAATAAAGAATAGGCAGCAGGTCAGATTTGGGTTAAAGTTTTAAGTTTACCAAATAGTAGCTTGAATTTGACTTTTCTATTTGAGTAAAGAATGACTGAGAGTCATAAGTATACAAGGAAATTTTCAAAAACATAAATGAATAAATGATTTCCTGATTGAATAACTTCTTCCATATATATATAAATGATTGAAGAGATACATTATTTTCCCTAAAATATATACCACATTTATAGAAATTCTAGGTAGTTTTCTTAAGAGAAAATGTGAGATACGATGTGGAGACCATTACTAAACTATAAGGATCTATAAAAGTGGTGAGTACAACACTGATAATCTGGTGATATATGTTTAATGATACCTACTGTAATAACATAAAATTTAGTAATGCAGTCTCTCAGATATGCTTTTCTACTTTAATGGTTTGCAGCTTGAGATTCTATCCCTCACTGGCAAAACACATGGGAAATAATATTTTTGGTTGTTCAGTGGAAACTGTATAATTATTGTACATTTAAGCATTTCCAACAATTGTTCCTTCTATGTGAGTTGGAGTATTTTCCTGTGAATTGTGAATGTGATTTCTCTCTCTCTCTCTCTCTCTCTCTCTCTCTCTCACACACACACACACACACACACACACATATACACAAACCTATTTCAACAAATAGATACAGCTGCCATCACTTTTCCATCCTGGTATGTAGAAAACAGTATCTTTATATCAAATACAGAAAAAACAAAATGACTCTTGGCTTGAGTTCAATGTTAGTTATAAAAAAATATTTGCTTGAAGATACATAATTTTCATTACCTTAGGATAAAAAATTACACATTGCTTATTTCAGAAATAGTATGATTTTCAAAAGCAGAACATTCCTCCTGTCATCTCAGCACATCTGGATAGTCAAAAGGAAAGTATAGCTGTGATACTTAGAGAAAACTGTATCAACTCTATCTTAAAGATGAACAGCTTATTTTACTAGTGAGGTTTGAGGCTTCCTGGACTAATAAACAGAAGAGAAATCAATTAGATACATAGTAGTAAAGAGATAAAACATTTCAAAACCCTCCATGACAATCAAATAGTGAGGGAATATACATTCAGGTGTATTCACACTTGAGTTATGTCTTAGATATTATAGGATGACAAATGTTTCACAGATGTTATTTCCAATACTAAAGAGTGGGGGAGTTGGGGCCGGAGCAATAGCACAGCAGGTAGGGCGTTTGCCTTGCACGCGGCCGACCCGGGTTGGATCCCTGGCATCCCATATGGTCCCCCAAGCACTGTCAGGAGTAATTCCTGAGTGCAAAGCCAGGAGTAACTCCTGAGCATCGCTGGGTGTGACCCAAAAAGAAAAAAAAAGAGTGGGGGAGTAAATTCAAAATAAACTGATATTAGTGTTACCAAAGTTTTTTCGGGGGGGGTCACACCCAGCGATGCACAGGGGTTACTCCTGGCTTATACACTAAGGAATTACTCCTGGCGGTACTCGGGGGGCCCTATGGGATGCTGGGAATTGAACCCGGGTCTGCTGCTTACAAGGCAAATGCCCTACCCGCTGTGCTATCGCTCCATCCCAGTGTTACCAATTGTTCAAAGGTTATTTATGCACATGGGAGAAAAGTATAGGGACTACAGACGTGATTCAAGTAGAAGGTTGGATATTTGCATTTTATAAGTTTTAAGAATGGGCAGTTGGAAGCAGTAGAATGAGGAATTCATGAGAATGAGATCATCAGAAGAAAGAGAAAAATGCAATGAATATTTGCACTTTTCTATATGGCTCTGACTCTTAGAATCACTGTAGCTAAGCCCCTTCCCTAATTAGTCAATTATTAAAATAAGCAAAAATGTATGGAGAAAAGCCTTCAGATAATAAAATAGGATCAGACGTACTTAAATGGGCTGCAAAATGCTCTAAAAAATGAGAAAGGATATAAATAGCAAATTTGTATGGATTCCGTAAACCTGAAGATCAAATAAACTATTAGAAAATTCTTATTCCTCTTAGTAAAGATCTGTCTCTCACAAAGATATGGATGTTATTATGTAACATCACGTGTAAATCACATTGAATAAAAAAATCTTTTTATCCCAAATCTTTATTTTATTCCCTCCCTATATTTTAAGTATAAAAACTAGATTTTGTACTGCTGAAGAGAGAATTTATAAAAAATGAAAGAGGTTGTATGTAGTAAATATAAAATATATGTATATTATATAATATATAATTAAAAGTTATACATAGTGAAATAACATAGCATTACACCAGAGTTATCGATACAAAAATAGACACACAGGGCCAGAGGGGTAATATAACACGTAGAATATTTTCCTTGCATGTGGCCAACCTGGGTTTGATCCCTGGCACCTATGTGGTCAATCAAACACCACCAGGAATAATTCCTGAGTACAGAGTCAGGAGTCATCCCTGGGTGTCACTGAGTGTGGCCCCAAAACAAAACCAAATAAATACACAAAACATGCACACACAAGTACATATAATTATAATCATACACATATGCACATGCCCACATAGAAATTAATGTACCTATGTACTGTGTACATATATATATATACATAGACATATATATCTGCTTGTGTTATTTAAAATTCCTAGAACTTTAATGGGAGATCCTAAGAGAAATTAGCTCCCAGATATTGGTTCACTAAGTATATTGGCCAATCAAAGAACAAGAACTCCTTAAAGAAGCAGTCAATTTCAGTGCTCAGTCAGGGAATAGCAAAAGAAGTATAGAACATCCTGTATTGCCAACAAAAATGTTCAGAACAGGATGTGACTCAACAAATAGACACAGAAATCAACATAAAGGGAGTCCTAATGATCAATTTAATGTCATCTGTTCAACAAAATGAATTATAGTATTGTACAATAACTCATGGAACAAATTAAATATTCATGAATACAAACCTAACTGAATAATTTAATGAATGCATAAACAGAAGACACAATTCTTTCTTCCAGAAGAATCCCCTTATATTTCTAGAAATAAAGGTGGAAAGGGAAAGACACCTTTGGATAAATATCACAGAACTATTATTGTAGGTAAAATATAACAATGAATACTAAAATTACTGGGCATATTTTGAGAATAGTAGGAGTGATGTAGAACCTGAAAGTACCTTCCCTGGTATATTTATTGTCGTTCACTGGAAACGTTAGAGGGGAAAGAGCAATTGATTAAATATAACATATCATGCCTTCACTATGAGTACAAGTTGGACATTACTCATTAGGTGAACAACCTTCTGAGTCAGTAACTAAGACATAAGTAACTCTATGAACCCACAATGTGATGCCCTAAAGAGGATACATCTTTACTTATGATTTTGAGCTAAAAGATTCAGACTCATCCTAACCAAGGAAAAAAAACATCAAACAATCTTAAATTGAAAAATGTTTTGCAATGAAAGTGACCAGTAGTCATCAAATGCCTAGGAGACAAGAAAAGACAGACAAGCAAGGAGCAAAGGAGCGGCTGTTAGAGATTGTTAGCAAAGAGACCCAAAGGCCACACCTGGAGTGAGGCTTTGATTGGATTCTTCAACACAAAGATCCTATCTTTGATACTGCTCAAAGAAAACTTAGTTTCCTTTTAATAATATTAAACAAGAACTATTGGTTTACGTCCCAGTTTTGATCATTTTCGTGTGGTATATATGATGCTAACATTTGGAGGTGCATAAGTAAATTTTTGTTGGTTTGGTTTTTTCTGGGCCACATTTGCTAGTGTTCAGAGATGACTTCTAACTCTGTGCTCAGAGATCACTCCTAGCAGGACTTGGGGACGGAGGAGGTCATATGTGGTCCCGAGGATTGAACCCAGGTCAGCCAGATGCAAGGGAAGTACCCTACCTGTCCTATCTGTCTGGCCCAAGTATGGAAAACCCTTGTGTTATGTACTTTTTACAAAAATTCAGAAATTCAAAAAAATTCAAAAATTCAAAAAAAAAATGTCAGATCAAAGTTAAAAGTTAAAAATAAATAATATGTAAGCTAAAAATGAACATTGTTGGGTCCACAGTGATAGTACAGTGGTCAGGGCAAAGTGCAGTGGTTAGGGCATAGGACAAGTGGCTAGGGCATACAGCTGACAGATGTTTGATCCCCGACATTCCTTATGGTTCCCTGAACCCCACTAGGATTATCCCTGACAGCAGAGCCAGGAGTAAGCCCTAAGAACTGAGGGTGTGGCCCAAAACCAAAATAAATAAATTTTGCTATTATTCCTTAAATCTCTAAATCATTGCTCTTCACTCAAATACTGAATAAAACATTTTTAAGAGCACAAAAGAGTCAAAACAGATATAAAAGTGGGGGATATTCAGGAGATATAGATGGTACATTTGTAGGTATAAATATAAATTTTATACATATATATGTCTGTATAAAATTTTATATATATACAAATAAATATATACATATATGAATTTTATACATATATGTGTACATATAAATTTTATATATTTTATACATATAAAATAAATTTTATACATATAAAATTTATATATATATATATCTTTGGGAAATAACTTCAGGTTCTTTGCACATAGCCACAGTCTGACCATATTACAGGTAAGTCTTCATTGAGGGTAAGGAGATAATTACATGTAAAGTTTAATGGGCATTTTTGGAAATGCAGTTGGCTAATTCATGAAATTATCAATCCCCCAATTATCAGAGACTTTATATCTGGCAGGGACCTTGGGAAAGTTCTGATCACATATTTCATAGGAATAATCAAATAATAAATGACCTTCACTATATTCTGATTGCCCATGTATTGCTATCATTTAAACTACATCTGTCTAATTCTTGACCTTCATTCCCTGCAATGCATCTCCAACAGCTGTTCATCTAACTTATCTTTTTAATTTTTAATTTTTTTTTCTTTTTGGGTCACACCCAGCGATACACAGGGGTTACTCGTGGCTCATGAGCTCAGGAATCACTCCTGGCGGTGCTCAGGGACCATATGGGATGCTGGGATTTGAACCCGGGTTGGCCGAGTGCAAGGCAAATGCCCTACCCGCTATGCTATTACTCCAGCCCCAAAACTTATCTTTTTAAAATGCTTCTCATTTTCTTCAACTTTTTCAAAACTTCTATTTGGTTTCCTTGTCACCAAGGACTCACTGAAAAAAATAACCTGAAAATAGAATTTAGGTGTTAACCAACATGAAGTGCATTTCCACAGAGAATCCACTGTTAGCCCAAGGCAATTAATTGCTATTAGTGGAACAGAGAGCTGTTAAGTATTTTATTGACGTGGAAATTGGAGGGGAGAAATCGTTATTTAAGATGAACAGGATGCACATAGCGCTATGTACTTTTAAATGTTGCATTGCTCTCTTTTCATTGAAATTCTATTTTTATTCCCAGCAAGATAGATCAATATTAAAGTGACTTCTTTTGAGAAAAGCGAATTGTGGATCATTAGCATTTACAGTTTATAAATTGCTTTGAAGAAAGTGAAATCGTTTCCAAGAAATCAAGATCAAACATTTATTTAACTTGTTCTGTTAGAAGTAAGAGTTTGGCTTTGGGGGAAGGTTTTTTTTGTCTGTTTTAAAAAACATTATGACAGAGATGAAAAAAAATGGGTTCTCATAGCTTCTTCCTCCCCACAATTGACTCCATTCCTCTTCTTTCTGAATCTTACCTGAGTTTTTTTCTTTTTCTTTCTTTCTTTCTTTCTTTCTTTCTTTCTTTCTTTCTTTCTTTCTTTCTTTCTTTCTTTCTTTCTTTCTTTCTTTCTTTCTTTCTTTCTTTCTTTCTTTCTTTCTTTCTTTCTCCCTCTCTCCCTTCCTTCTTTCCTTCCTTCCTTCTTTCTTTCTTTCTTTCTTTCTTTCTTTCTTTCTTTCTTTCTTTCTTTCTTTCTTTCTTTCTTTCTTTCTTTCTTTCTTTCTTTCTTTCTTTCTTTCCTTCTTTCCTTCTTTCCTTCTTTCTTTTTTTTTAAATTTTATTGAATCACTGGGTTCCTTTTTCTAGGTTGCCACTAAGAAATGAATCGGTTCTGTGTCATTTTTTGTGGTAGCATTCGCCTATACATAGTTCCAGTTTTTACAAAGGAGGGCACAGTTAGAGAGGGCCAACCATCGTCCTGTCTATGGTTCATATAACTACAATCTGTGAGGAACAGGCCAGAACAGACTACAGGAATTAATTTAGCTTTCTCAAGACTCTTTTTACAGGAACCCACATCGCAAAATAACTAGTTTTTCTGCCCCTGAGCAAGGAACTCGGATAAGGCACCCCAAGTTGCAAGTCACAAGAAGGGTGGTGGTCAGACGAGATAACCAAATGTCACAAGACCCATGTCACAAGACCCATGACTGCCCTAAAGACCAGGACATTCCTAAGCACTTACGCAAATGCTATCTCTAAAAACCATAGGCTAAGGAGTGATGTCCTTTTAAATGGATTGGTTAAGAAAGTTTGTAATCTACTGGCTATGAAATGTGTGGGCTCTGCTGTAACGGCCGGGGAAGGCCTATATAAGATCTCCTTTGGAGAAGGTTGGGGTCTTGCCCAACCTGCTGGACCTGCGTGTCCGCGTAGGCGGCTGGACCCTGGCTAGCCAGTCTTACAATAAACCCTGCTTGCTGTTTGCAGTCTCTGGAGTCTCTTTGTCATAAAGGGAGATCTCAATCCGTGCCCTAACACAATCCAGACCTTCTGGTGGTTGTGTGTTCTGAAAGAGCGCAGATCTAACGGCTAGAAGAGATAGACGTTGGCGACATGAGAACCACTTAAGTTGGATAGAAAGTCCACCAATACACCAGCACAAAATTTTTGAAGAGAGAAAGTGGGTGCTGGGCTTTCTGCCCAGAGGTAGGATGATACAGGAGTATACACTTATTCTAGTAATTTTTCAGGAAACTTGGAAGACCAGTTTGACGTGTTGTATGTACATATCAGACATATGTATGATGCGGAATGGTGAACATCTGCATCTGAGAAACAACAATGCACATATGTCATGTGTACCAAAAAGGACAGGGAAACATTAGCAGGATGTTTAATATGGTGATGAGGGAAGGCTTCGTTATAGTGTTTGCTGTTTGAGACAGACCAGGGAGTGGAGGCTGTAGAGAGGCATTGCTCCCTCGTGCCCTCGCATTGAACTGCTGATCTAGTTGGCTGAGAATTGCATGATGGGCCTCCCAGCCTCCCCCTCCTGAGCATAACCCCCAACCCTCAAATGTAATTAAATATCTCTGAGAGAGCTGGAGAGACAGTGGTGTAGGCAGGCAGGTAGGCTGGGAAGGCCCCCTCCCTCAAAGCAATAGCAATGAATTTCCTGGGAAATAATAATATCAATAGCCCTGAAGTTGCAAAAGAACCAACTTTGCAGAAAACAGAAACCAAGGCCTAATAAGGCTTTCACCTGGCTCCAGCAACAGACCCAGAGAAGGGGGCTGGAGTGATTGCACAGCGGGTAATATGGTGCCCAAACACCGCCAGGGGTAATTCCTGAGTGCAAAGCCAGGAGGAACCCTTGTGCATCATCAGGGCTGACCCAAAAAGTAAAAAAAAAAAAAAAAAAATACAGACCCAGAGAAGGCTGGACCTTTCTCTCCTCTGAGAGAAACTGCAGCAGGAGCAAAAGGCCAGGAAAGGAATTTCAAAGACTATTGACTCTACTCCAACTCTACACCCTTGGCAACCTCCATAGCAACGGACTTTATACTTAGGCTGAAGCCCCATGTGAGGGCAGGTTGGGAAAACCTTATAAAACCACCTTGAACAAAGGAAGGGCACATACGTGCTCCCGAGCCCATGTGCTGCTTGTGCCTGCATGGTAGAGCCCATGTGATGCCCAAGCACGTGTGTCGCCCGTATCTCTCCTCCTGAGATGTGTACTTTCCTATCTACTGCTGGGTGTATGTAGGGGCTTCTCTGTCTGTGGGGAAGCCTGCAGTAATTCTTGAGTGCATCACTCTCTACTCTTTCTCACTTTCTCTCCTTCCTTTCCCTTCCTAAAACCCTCCAGATAAAATCTGCTCTACTTCACTGTTCCTTTATTCCTTTACTCCCTTCTGCGAGGCAACACAAGAGCCCAGTAACTCTGGGTCCTGGGTGACAGAGGTGGCTTGGGAGAAAGTGACCGTCTCTCTCCTCCCTGACTCACATAAGCCAGCCACGGGGCCCACCAACATCAGCAGTACAGCAGAGAAGGCTTGTTGTGCCTTGCCCTTGGCCAACCAGGTTCAATTCCCGGCCCCCTGAGCCCACCAGGAGTGATCACTGAGTACAGAGCAGGAATAAACCCTGAGCACTTCTGGGTGTGGGCCCCAACCAAAACACTTAAAAGTGCATACATACATCTTACCCAAGAATTATGTTGTGGAAGTCAGCCTCAACTGTTCTGGGCGGGGGGGCGGGGGAGCTGCCTTCCTTCATTAGAAGAAAACTGGGAAAAGATTGTCATACAGAGCTCTGGCAGCTGAAGACCTCTGGAGCCCAGCCACAGCCATGCTCAAGGCCTCTCTCCACATGTTCAGACGAGACTCACGCATGAAAGAACCTGCAGAGGAACCCAGGTGTGTGGGACCCGGGGCTGAGATCTCTAAGCCTGCTCAGATTGGGACTGGCCCTTTTCCCACAGATGCCCCATTTTCCAGTAGCTAGGCAGTCACACCCAGAAAATGCCCCTGATACCCTGTAATCCCATCATTGGCCAACACCTAGAGACCATAAAGCCAAGCTCCCGAGTGACATCTTATAACCTACTTCTCCCCTTGGAGCACCTGGCAAGCTTCTGAGAGTTTCCTGCCCACGTGGGAGAGCCTCACAAACTCCCTGTGGTGTATTCATATGCCAAAGCCAGTAACAATGATGGGTGTCATTCCCCTGATCCTGAAAGAGCCTCCAATGTGGCACCATTGAGAAGGACGAGTAAAGAGATGCTTCTAAAATCTCAGGGCTAGGACGAATGGAGACGTTACTGAGACCACTTGAGAAAAATCGACGATCAACGGGATGATGATGATGATGATGATGATGATGATGATGATGATGATGGTCATTGTCTAGCTTGGAACCCTTCTACATCTCTCAAGTATAGACAATTTTTTCTTGAGCAAGAGTATCAATGTCTCAAGAAAATATCCATAAAGCGAGAAATTTCTACCTACATGAAATATTTAAAGAATATCAGTGCTCAACAAACCTATGATCATTTTCCCTCAGGGGACTTAAAAATAAACTCTTCTCCAGGCAATTGCTAGATAATTGGAACAAGTTGTACTGTCTTCCCACT
Source organism: Sorex araneus (assembly GCF_027595985.1). Classification (NCBI taxonomy): domain Eukaryota; kingdom Metazoa; phylum Chordata; class Mammalia; order Eulipotyphla; family Soricidae; genus Sorex; species Sorex araneus. The sequence continues at coordinate 231,074,521 of NC_073304.1, forward strand.
CCCTCAGTGAAACCTGTTGCCAGGTATCCAAAATATCAACTATCAAGATTAAGAGAAAAATCAGATTCTTTCTACATGTTATCTATGAACAATTAAAAAATAATTATTTAAAATTTTTTCAAACAATAATACAATCAATATGTGTGTTAAAAAGATATTTTTATGTTAGTTTTTAATGGTTTCCCAGAAATAGACTTATTATTCTTTTTTGGTTTTGGGATCACTCCCAGCGGTGCACAGGGGTTACTCCTGGCTCATGGACTCAGAAATTACTCCTGGCGGTGCTCAGGGGACCATATGGGATGCTGAGAATTGAACCCAGGTTGGCCGAGTGCAAGGCAAATGCCCTACCTGCTGTGCTATTGCTCCAGCCCCTAGGTTTTCATTTTGTTTAGAACAGCACACATGATGGTGTTTAAGGGCTACTCCTGGTTCTGTGCCCTGGCCTCACCCTAGTCAGTGCTAATGGGGCATATGGTGTCCTGGATCAAACCAGGATCCTGAGTGACATACGCAGCAAGCCCTAAACTCCTGCAATAACTCTCCAGATCCAGATTTTTATTTTAAAAAGGGGAATTACCAAAAATAAAACATCCTCTAGAAGTTCCTAGCGCAGGCATTCTAAGTCAATTAGAGATGAATTTTTTGAAAGAAAGATGCTTTTATGATAGAGAAAACTTAGAAGCAGGTTATACCTTGGGACATTGAAAACCTGAAGACCTTTGAGGGAAAATAGAACATTTTCAACTTTAAAGAACCTATTCAGAGATTGCAAATCCAGGAAGAGAAGGCAGCAGAAGATTCTTCTGGACATAGTTCCTAGAGTCTACATATTAATTTCATAAATAATGAAATTTGCTGCCTGCAGCAAGAGAGATTCAGAGTCATAGAAAACAATGCCAAGAGGGTCTAAAGCTAGATTGGAAAAGTGCTTAGGAGATTCTAAGTTGGGAACCCAGAGTACCCCTTGGACTCTTTCGAGAGAAAATGTTTATGATTTTGCTTGTTATTATTATTTATTATGCTTGTAGACTTGTTCAAAAGGTCACAACGAAAGGTACCAAGTTTTAGTTCTGTTAGTATATTTTGCACTTGGCTATAGTGAGACAGATGACTCTGCTTGGGATTAAACATGATATATATATCAAGTTCACAACTATTAGCTATTATTTCTCTTTGCATATTGACACATGCTGGGCTTTATTACTTCCACCTTACCACAGATGGTTAAGTTTAGTGGCTGATCTTTGCTTTTCCCACCTATCCATGCCAAGATAGCATTTCCCCCCCCCCACAAAAAAAAATAAAGATAAAAGGAAAGTAAACCAAAATAACAAAGAAGTCTCTTGAGAAAGTTAGTGCTTCAGTTCAGCTCTGAAAATCATCCACTTTTTAAGATTGCAGATGTGGTTTTATTTGGTTTTGTTTTATTCTGTTTTGTTTTGTTATTAATCTCAGTAAAGATCTCTACATGGGGCTGAATCTCACCTATGCATGTAAGGAAGCCTTAGTCTTCCTGGCCAAGTTCCAATTAACCCTGCATTTATGACCAAATTCTAATTCACATTATCGTTATGGTAATAAATCATCATATGATTATTACAAGCAAAGCAATAATAAACAAATGTTCCCTTTTCCAGATCTAAGCCATTTTGAAAACATACTAATTGTATTAACTGGGTGGGTCCCAGGGTGGAGGGAGTGATGAATTTTTTTTTTTTTTTTGCTTTCTTATTGAATCATTGTGAGAAAGACACTTACAACGCTGTTCATGAATAGATTTCAGTCATACAGTATTCCAACATCCATCCCTGGGTGAGGAATTTTTGATGGCCTAGACATTCAACTCAGAAAACTTTGTAATTGAACAAGAGTGAAATTCTAGTTTAAAAACTATGAATGAAAGTCCATAACAGATGTATTAGGAACAGCTTTGTAAACTATGATATGTAAATTTCAAAAGGATTTTAACATTAAAAATAAAATCGATGCATTTTTACGGCGACAAACATTTCTGAATGCTCTTTTAAAACTCTACTAAACCACATTGTTACTAGATTCTATATATTAATTTCAAAGAGTTATACCAATTTGGGGTTGATTGACACCATATAAAGGCTAAGAAACCAACTATCCTACATGATACAATTCTCTACTAAATCACGTTGTTCCTAGAGTCTATATATTAATTCCATAAAGTTATACCAACTTGGTGTTGATTGACACCATATGAAGGCTAAGGAACCAACTATCCTACATGATGTAATTCTCCGGACAGTAGTCATTTCATTCATTTAGTTCCTGCACTTCCTTTGTTACAATAGTTTCCTCATCCCTGGTGCAGGGAGAAGACTCAAGGGGGAGGGACACATGCCATGCATGAGCATATGCCACCCCACCCCCTTGTCCTACCCTCACACAGGTCACCATGGCAAAACATGGTTTCCAGAATACTTTAGGGCGTTGGTAATCCGGGTGGCCCCCCAAAATAGCTGGGCCCAAGTAGCATCACATTCTCAATTTTGCCAAGTCCTACCCATCCAAGCATGGGTGGGACCCCAAATAAAAATAAATTAATCAAAGTGACCTGCCCTAAATTTCTGACATGATCTTCCCAGAGGAAATAATCCAAAGGTACCTGTGCATAAGCTAAATTTAAAAAGTCCCTAATGCTTATTTCTTAAGGCCTTCTTGTATAAAAGTCAAGTGTTTACGTATATATATTTTTTGGTTTGTTTTCATTTGGGGGGCACACCTAGCTGTGCTCAAGGTTCAGTTCTGCCTCTGTGCCCAGGGATCACTCCTGGTGGTGCTCGGAAAAGACCATGTGTAGTGCTGGAAACAGACCAGAGTTGGCCCCATGCAAGGCAAGAATCTAAATTTATACTATCTCTCTGATCCCTTATATATTTTCATGTATTTGTGTGTGTGTGTGTGTGTGTGTGTGTGTGTGTGCGTGTGTGTGCCATACTGAGTTGTGCTCAAGGCTTCCTCCTAGCCCTGCAGTCATAGATTACTCTTAGCTGGATTTGGGAAACGAGATAAACTACTGGGGATTAAACCCAGCATGTAAGATCTGCTAGGTAAACACCTTACCCAGTGTAGTCATTCTAGAACCCCTTCTCCTTATACTTTTTTTTTTTTCAAAAAAAGGAAAAGTTTCACTATATTTCCTTGTCTCATTATTCTTTCTTGTTTTTAGGCAGATATTGATTTTATACTACTTTGCCACGCTTTGAAGGAAAACTCATTTGTGGTTGACAAGATCAGATCTTGAGCTCCTTAGAAAATTGCAAATTAAGTCAGAGTACCATTGTTATGGTAATTTTTTGAAAATCATCTGTGAGAGTTGTTTCTTCCAGTTAAAGCTGCTATTCTTCATGTCAAATATTTTCCACTTAAAAGGTTTTAGTCAGCTTTTGCCAATGCTATAGAGAAAATTGACTTCAAATCCATAATAGAACCCAATATCTTACATTCTGGGTTCCTAGAAGGAAGGGAGAACACATATCCTATTGTTCTTTCATTCATTGTCTATAATCAGCTATTAACTTGGTGAATTATATTTGTATAGATATCAGAGAATAAGATGATTTTATAATGGAAAAGAATTTGTGAAAAGGAAACTAGACAACTGACAACATTTGCACTGTAGCACTGTCTTCCTGCTGTTCATCGATTTGCTCAAGCGGGCACCAGTAGCGTCTCCATTGTGAGACTTGTTGTTACTGTTTTTGGCATATCAAATACATCACAGGTAGCTTGCCAGGCTCTGCCATGTGGGCGGGATACTCCTGGCAGCTTGCTGGGCTCTCCAAGAGGGATGGAGGAATCGAACCAGGGTCGGCCATTGGGAAGACAAATGCCCTACCCACTGTGGCTTCCTCCTAGCCTTCTAAAATTCATTTTTGGTCCTTCATAAAAGATCAAATCTAAGCAATAACCTTTCCCAAACTGCTCCATAAAATAAATGATCTTGTTTTTAAAAGTGTATGTAACAATCTAACAATAGTATTTGCATCCCTGGGTGCAACAAATGACCCCTTGGAAATAAAATTTTAATTGTGAGGAGTCCCCTTATTAAAATCATCAACAATGACATTTTTTTATTTATTTACTTTTTAAATTAATATAACAGTTGTAAAAAACCAAGGCTCGCCGAGGGGCGAGTGCAGTCGCGGGCTCTCCGGGAGGCTCTGTCTCACCGCCCGAGTTCGGTGCCCTGGAAACGCAGTGTGTGGACTGGATCGGGACGGCCGGTGGTCAAGGACAGGCGAAGGAAGAACGAGGACGAAGCTGGTTGCTGATTAGTTACCATTTATTCAATCTTCCATCTTTCTCATCTCCCGCACTCCCAGCTCCGGCCTCTCTCTGGATCTACTGCCGCCTCTCCCTGGCTTCCCTGTCTCCTCCTCCTTCTCTCTCCCACCTTGCCTTCTAGGCTACACCCAGCCAGGTAGCAAAATCAACATAAGAAAGCCCTTCCTGAGGGCAGGGCATTCCAAAGCCCTTCCTCACTCTTAAGGTTTTTTTCTTTTCCTTAGTCCAGGAACTTATTAACATCTTAATACTAGTTATTTTTGTATGGACATAGCAAGGGATACATTGAGGCTTGCAAGGCAGCTCTCCTGGCAACATCTTGCCACAGGCTCAGACCACAGCACTCAGGCCAGATTAATCATTCCTCACCCTAGCAGGGTCCAAATCTAGTTATCACTGTTCGGATCATGACAACATTTGTCCATGATCAAGCTCTTAACTTATAGTTAAGCATTAGGCACTTTGGCCAGGCCCATCTCGATGCCAGGGTAGCACACAACTCACCGCTTGCCCTGGGTCCTTCTCGTCCCACGTCATCGGGACCCTGCTTTGGGGATGCTAGGAAGTAAGGGCAGCTGAGGATTAGGTCAAGAGAACAGATGCCCTGGAGGAAAATATCATGTAGAGTCAAATGACTCCCAGATTACAAAAGCATAACATTTGTTAAGTCTTCCTGTGTCCATACAAAAAGGACTTGCTCTGAATAAACTATGCAAAGGACTCAAGGAGAAGAGAAAAACATTATTTACAAGTCAACAGAACACTAAGAAAAAAGCTACAAATAAACACAGAGGAATGGGAGCACTGTGATGGGAGTAACCCAATAAACCTAAACTACCTGAAGCTATGTTATCCTACCACAGTGATATATACATTTGCCAAGTTGTTCATGATTGGATTTCCGTCATGTCATGTTCCAACACCCGTCCCTTCACCAGTCTACATTTCCCACCACCAGTGGTAGCAGTGACATTTCTGTATCCCCTTAGGCCGTGGATCACATTGTGTAGATAATGTGGAAAAAAATCTGAAAAACTATCACGTCAAATAGACAAGTATTTCCAAGAAGCAACTCAAGTTTCAAAAGTGATTACCAAATCATAGACTCAACAACGCTGAAAACATGAGATCTAAACTATGACCACAGAATTTTTGAAATGTGTCTGTCAAGGTGTCATTAGAGGGGTGGGGAGGAGGGGCCATGGGAACAGGGGTGTAAGGAAGTTAGCGTAAGACATGGGATTGGTGTCAAAATATTATATGATTAAAAACTGTTGTTGAGCTTTTGTAAATCATGTGTTAGGGCGCGGATCGAGATCTCCCTATAACGACAAAGAGACTCCAGAGACTGCAAACAGCAAGCAGGGTTTATTGTAAGACTGGCTAGCCAGGGTCCAGCCGCCTACACAGACACGCAGGTCCAGCAGGTTGGGCAAAAGACCCCGAGCTTCTCCAAAGGAGATCTTATATAGGCCTTCCCCGGCCGTTACAGCAGAGCCCGCGCATTTCATAGCCAATAGATTTGTAATATTGCAAACTTTCTTAACCAATCCATTTAAAAGGACATCACTCCTTAGCCTATGGTTTTAGAGATCAGTATTTGCACCAATATTCAGGAATGTCCCGGTTCTGGGGGCAGTCCTGCGTCTTGTGATATGGGTCATGTGATATGGGTCTGATTATCTGGTCTGACCACCACCGTTCTTGCGAACCGGGGTGCCTGTATCTGAATTCCTTGCTCAGGGGCAGAAAATCAAGTTATTCTAGAATGCGGGCTCCTGTAAAAAGAGTCTTAAGAAAGCTAAATAGATTCTTGTGTTCTGTCCTGGGCCCGATCCTCACACATGGTTCTTTAATTAAATAATATTTTTTAAAATGAGTGTCATGAGGCTAGGAAAATAACTTAGAGATATAGCACATTGGGGCCAGAGCGATAAGATAGTGGATAGGTATTTACTTTGCATACAGTTGATTGGGGGGTTGATCAACAGTACCCCAGATGGTCCCCTGAGCACTACCAGGGGTAATTCCTGAGTATAGAGTCAGGTGTGTAAAACTAAAGCTCGCCGCAGGGCGAGTGCACTAGCGGGCTCTCCAGGCGGCTCTGTCTCACCGGCCCACATTCGGTGCCCTGGAACCGCAGTGTGTGGGCTGGATCGGGACGGCCGGTGGTCAAGGACAGGCGAAGGAAGAACAAGGACCATGCTGGTTGCTGATTAGTTACTGTTTATTTATTCAATCTTTAATCTTCCATCTCCCGCACTCCCAGCTCCGGCCTCTCTCTGGATCTACCGCTGCCTCCTTCTCTAGTCTCTCCTCTTTTCTTGTCTCTCCCTCTCTCTCTCTGAACCTCTTTTTCTCCTCATGGCACTTCCAAAGGGCGCAATACATTGACGTCACCAAAGGCACCAAAAGATATTACAGGAAGAACATTGAGACAACATTATTCTCTTGAATCTGCAGCCCATTAATCTAGCCCCCCCCTCCCCCCCCCCCCCCCCCCCCCGGAAAGAAGATACAAAACCAAAACCAAAGCCTTCCTTGAGCTGAAAGCACTCGGATTTACATCCCAAAGACTAGGCTAGGCCAGAGCCTGGAATCTACAATGTCAAGTCAGGCCTGGCTAGCACCTAAAATCTGCATGTCAAAGACCAGCCGGGCTTCCTGTGAGAAAGGGGGAAATATTCCAACACCAGGAATAACCTCTGAGCTTCAGATTCGCTAGGTGTGACCTCAAAACAAACAATAAAAAGAAATAAAGGAAATGTCCAAGAAGGTCAAGGCTCTGTGTCCCACCCCTTAACACTCTTTGTCCGGCTCCCTAGCACATCCAGGTGTAGTTCTGGTTCCCTTCAGCACCTAACCTTCCTAGCTGAGCATCACTCTGACTGCATCACTCCTGAAAACACCACAGGGTATGGCTCATATAAAATTAAAAATAAAAATGGGTAGGGGCTGGAGCAACAGTACAGCAGGTAAGTCCTTGCCTTGCATGCAGCTGATCTGGGTTTGATTCCTGGCACCCTGTATAATCCTATGAGCGCCACTGGGAGTAATCACTGAGCTCAAAACTAGAAGAAAACCTTAAGCACCACCAGGTATTGCCACCTCCACCAAAAAAATAAGTCAGTGTCACTGTCACTGTGATCCCATTGCTCATCGATTTGCTCAAGCGAGCACCAGTAAAGTCTCCATTGTGAGACTTGTTGTTACTGTTTTTGGCATATTGAATATGCCACGGAGAGCTTGCCAGGCTCTGCCGTGTGGGTGGGATACCCTTGGTAGCTTGCCAGGCTCTCCAAGAGGGGCGGAGGAATCAAACCCGGGTTGGTCGAGTGCAAGGCGAACACCCTACCCACTGCACTATAGCTCCAGCCAAAAAAAATAAGTAAAATTACATAAATAAGTAAATATGGGCAAAGATCCACATGAATAGAAATTTATCTAAGGAAGCCATACAAATGCAAAGAAACCCGAGGGAAAATGATCAACATCTGATGTCAGCAGAGAAGTGCAAATGAAAACAAGAGTGTCGTACCATGGCACATTCATCAGAATATACATATCCAGAACACTACCGACCAAATGTCGGGGAGGCTGTAGCAGAGCAAAAGTTCTCACTCACTGCTAAAAGTTGCAGTTTCTTACCAAAACAAATGTCTTTGAATAGGCCACCAGCAACTCCGTACGTTGATATTTATTTGCAGGAATGGAAAGGGTATGTCCACACATATCATGAAGCTTGGTAGGAGCTTTATTCATCATCGGCGAAACATGAAAGCAATCAAGATGCTCTTAAGGTGAGTGGGTAAGATGATATATTGAGAAAATTGACTATTATTTTGCACTAAAAAAGAAATGAGCCACGGTGCCATGGAAGATATGGAGACACTTCAAGTACCAGCTACTCAGTGAAATATATAAGGCAATCAGTAAAGGCTACATAGTGAATGGTTCGAATATGATGGCCATAGGATCAGTGGTTGACAAAGGTGGGGAAAAGAGGAAAACATAAGCATTTATATAGAGCCCTGAAACTGCTTTGCATGATACAACCAACAGTGTATATAGCAAGAGTGAGCCCTAAACAAAGACTATGGTTTTTGGTGTGTGATCTGTCTGTTAATGGAGATTGAGCAATTATACAAACATAGTATTCTGGAAGATGTGAATTTTGAACAGGGAGAGGAGGGATATTGAGTTACCCTCTGTATTGTAGATTGTGTTTCTCTTTCCTTTGAACCTAAATTTATTACCCAATACTCGGCCTACGTCAATGAGGAAAGGCACCTTCATCATATTCTCAGGTAAGAGAATAGTATAGGAAAATGTTATGTAGGTTTTGATTTATATTTCTTTCTCCGAAGAGAAAATGACCAGCAAGTGCTTTGAATAGATATATCCTCTGTATTGGCCATGAGTCATTAAAAAAACTCCTTTAATTCCTCCAATTTGTGCCATATTGTGTTGAATAAATAATCAACTGCAACTGTCCCAAATCATTACAAATTATTAGCCACTCAAAATTATTAAGCAACTAAAATAGAATAGCATCTCTCTTAAGATAATTGGGCAATGAGCTTAACTTTGCCCATTTGGGAGATTTTGTTCTAATATTTCTTAATGATTTCTTTGGCACAGATGCCGTCCACATCTGCTTTTTCTCATTTGCATTCTAATAAAGATTTGGCTTTAAAAAGGTGTTTATAGATAAAAGATATTTGAGTTTAATATGAGTTTTTTAATTTTTCCAGAAAGGGAATTTTAATATCTATTACTGTTGTACTAAAAACTCTGCCTTCTGTAGAACTAAAGGTTTTTAATGCTTCTGCACTTGCCAGTGCTGAAAGTTCTATTCATTTTATAAAAATAGCAATTCTGAGTAAATATATACCCAGAATTTTGACCAAAATTTACATAGCAAACTTGAACCAGAGTAAAGAACTTAAGTAGTTATTTATGTATATATCAGGAAACTTTTAGAACACATTTTTTTTTAGAAAATATATTAGAAAATGGATTTCTCTTGAGGAAAAATATGGTATTTTTTTCCATTTAGGGATTGTCTCTATTACAAAATATAAAGATCATTTTCACTAAATGAATTTCTTAGCCCCCATTGTGGAAGATAAAATGATGGCTATTTAACTTTTAGTGACATAAACGTGTTTTATGAACTGGAATGATTTTTTGAATGAAGCAAATGCAAAATAAAATGTAGTAAAGCTAATACTACACCACCTCATCATGGGGGCGTGGGGAGGCAATGGTGCCAAGTGCCGAAGAGTGAACCAACAGGTGCTGCCCAGAGACACAGACAGGTGTGTGTTTGTCAGCGTGCAGATCGTTACAACATGCCAGTCGACCAAAAGCTTGCATTGGGTAGATTGGGAGCACCTGTAAGGATGATTAGAGGCCTACCCAAAAGACTCCATTCCTCTTGAGAGCCCGGCAAGCTACCAAGAGCATCCCGCCTGTACACAGAGACTGGCAAGCTCCCTGTGGCATATTCGATATGCCCAAAACAGTAACAATAATGGGCCTCATTCCCCTGACCCTGAAAGAGCCTCCAATACAGCAGCATTGGGAAGGATGAGTAAGGAGAGGCTGATAAAATCTCAGGGCCGAACTAGGCTGCCAAAACAAAGAAGAACCATAATGACTGTCTGTACTTTCAGTGCACGTACGTGATGAGATTTGGAGAAGACCGCTGGACTAGAGTTGTTATTGCCTGGATTCCACGGGATGTCAAAAGAACGCCTGGCCGCCCACCTAGGAGATGGTTGGACTTCTTCGTCAAGACCCTGAAGGAATGGTTTGAGGCTCTTCGTGTTCCTGGAGTGAGCAGACGCCATTGGGCTACACTAGCACGTGACAGGGATGAATGAAGACATTACCGGCACCCGCTCACGGAAATCGATGAGCAATGGGGACAACAAGTGGTACAGGTGAAAGCTAATACAGAAGCAATCTTATATTTTTCTCTAAGTATGAGAGAAATCAATTCATGGAATTATGGTAATGGAATACCCGCCAGGGCCTACATCTCCAAAGTATTGAACTCCATGGAAAGCTAACGGCAGTGAGCACATGACTGGGATTCATGTTTCCTCATCTCTTGAAGTATTATAGACAGAGTCAATGAGAAGGGGAGGTAGTGGAGCGGTCCAGGCAAGAGCCCTGTACCACCACACAGTCAGGTGGCATTGCCCAGATTTTAGTTGTATTCATTTTGCTATCCAAACTTGGGTGGTGACTAAATTTTTATCAGTTAAAAAATGATTTTTTGACAATTTCTTCCCACTTTTATGATAGCAGTTTGTCAGAGAGGTTTGTCAGAGAGTTTCTTCATCTCATCATGCTAAGAAGTAATTCTACTGAATCATACCTTTATATTCATATAAGGTAAATCCCTTTAAAAATATATTCTTAGTAGCACTGTCGTCCTGTTGTTCATCGATTTGCTCGAGCAGTCACCAGTAATGTCTCCATTGTGAGACTTGTTGTGACTGTTTTTGGCATATCGAATACACCATGGGGAGCTTGCCAGGCTCTGCCGTGCGGGCAGGATACTCTCGGTAGCTTACCGGGCTCTCCGAGAGGGACGGAAGAATCTAACCGGGTCGGCCTCATGCAAGGCAACGCCCTACCCGCTGTGCTACTAGTGAACAACCACCAAGACTATTTTCTAGCATGAGCATTAACTTTTAAAAAAATACAGCTACAGTTTTCAATTTAGAGTTTCTGTTTAGAGTTTGTATTTCTCATATTGTAGGAAGTTGAATTAATTTGATTCAGACTCAAACCTAAGTCTGAATACAGGATTCAGACTTAGGTTTGAGCCCAAAGTACAAGATTGCTTGTGTATGTGTGTGTGTGTGTGTGTGTGTGTGTGTGTGTCTTTCCTTAAAGTGGCAAACACATACACACATACACACACACACACACACACACACACACACACATACACACACACCATCAGTCTTGTACGTTGGGCTCAAACCTAAGTTTGAATCCTGTATTCCAACTTCCTACAATATGAGAAATATAAACTCTAAACAGAAATTTCTAATTTGAAAACTGTAGCTGTGTTTTTTTTAAAAGTTAATACTTGTGCTAGGAAATGGTCTTGGTGGTTGTTCACTAGATTCCAGCTTTCTTTAGAATACGATTTCCTGTCTTTATTTTACGTAGGTATTTAAAATTTGGTATTTATAAATGATGATATTTTATACACGTTGGTATCCAAAATTGCATTAGTATGGGCATCTTGGTATTGATTTTTTTTAAGTGTGTAATTGAGATAATTGATAATCCAAGAGTCATAATGGAGAATTTTTTAATAACTATCAATACATTTCTGGTAAAAAGCCCAGGAATGCAACTCTCCTTAATGCGTTTTATATACCTTAGTTGATTTATGTTTGCAAACATACTTTAGTTTTCATAGGCTTCATCCAAGTGTCTTTCTTTAGATAACCGTCGTGTAGGTATATGTGCATACATCTATTAAAGTCTTTTATAAATGTTATAAGTTAGAAATACATTAAAGTCTTTTCTAAATGTTGTAAGGAGAAACTGCATGCAGTTTTGCAGGATGATTTCCAAATCAACTTATTCTATACGAAATTCTTTTTTTCTTTATTTTTCTTTTTCCATTTGTATTTTTATAGCACTGGCCATTTCTCTTTTGAATCAACTCACTCAACTGAGACTAGTTACTAGGTTAATGTTTCAATTCTAAATACAGATCACGACTATAATATAAAGCAAAATAATGTAAGAAATGGAGGGCTTATACTCTATCCCAAATAAAGACATCTAATTTTCCTGATTATGAAAACATATTACGTGTGATGAATGTACGCCCAAATGCATAAGTTCGAGAACTGCCTACTGAATCTCATGCCTATTAAATCGTAATCATAAGAGATACCTGATTTATTTTCAACCTAGTTTTGTAGAAAGACACCAGAATTGGAGTATAAACATGGCACATTTTATTTTTTTCTTCACCAGCTGAATGACTTTATTTTAGTAAATCAACTTCTTTAAATTTTGGTTCCCTTCTTTTCCATAAAATGATGCTTAAATCCCTACATTTTCTCTTGCTGCTAAAACCCTCTGAGTCTGCAAATTTCTTATGGAACTCTGTACTTTGACTGTCTTCTCTAAATACTCCTTAAAAATTAGAGGCTGGTAGTTGTTGTTGGCCTAATTAAACCATGGGTGGTCTGGTCTATTTGTTCCAGTTGGTGTGGGATATTGTTTTCAGGGATATGATCTAAGATTTCAAGAATTTTATACCAGATTAGAGCAACTTCTCCATTAGTCACTTTTCTACATCTGTAGAGCTAGATCTAAGACCTAACGAGATGCATATCCACTGTGTCTAGTCTTCAGGCCCTTGCCCAGAGGTTTCCAAACTGACTTGGACTACTACTTACTGACTTCTTTTCAGAAAAAGAAAATAACTCTGCACCCCTCTGGAAACCTACTTTCTTTAAGTGAGCTAACTGCCCCAAAGTAGCACTGTAGCACTGTTGTCCTGTTGTTCATTGATTTGCTCGAGCGGGCACCAGTAACGTCTCCATTGTGAGACTTGTTACTGTCTTTGGCATATCGAATACGCCATGGGTAGCTTGCCAGGCTCTGCCGTGCAGGCAGGATACTCTCGAAGGCTTGCCGGGCTCTCTGAGAGGGATGGAGGAATTGAACCCGAGTAGGCTGAGTGCAAGGCAAACATCCTACCCGCTGTACTATCACTCCAGCCCCTGCCCCAAAGTACCTGAGGGTATTAAACTCTGGATGGTACTCCCAAGACAGTCAGTTGTCTGCTGCTTGAAAAGTACTGCCTTTGAGAACTATTAATTCATTTCGAAAGAGTTTCCTTCTTAGTGTACAAAGTTAGTATACTTCATCTACCTAAAAATATGAAAATAACTTCAAAAGCATCTTCAAGATTGTTTTATCATTGTTGAGAAAAAAATACATTGGAGTTAATAAATTCCTGGCCTGACAGAGGTCACTCTGGATTCTTTTGCTTACTTGGTTCCTTTATGACTCCCATCAAGAGTGACACTAGAGAAATCAAATCCTTAGCTCATGTACCCTCACAGTATTCTGAAGAAGCAGTGCTAAAGAGAAGCAGAATATTATCAGTCTCATTCAAAGGAAGAACTTGGATTTGCCCATTATGACATCTCAGTCTCCATATTATTAGTGATTTCATTTGATCAGCCCTATACTAGAGTGAATGTTATAAAATCTACAATTTTACAACAGCTGTTTCCTACTTCCTCCACAAAATCATTTAAATACCTCGTGATCTAAGGGGAAAGGGTGGATAGTTGATTTTCCAAATGAATTATCTCCTGTCTGCTGTATTATTTCAGAAATTCCTACTAATTGAAGGAATAATGTTTTACAATTATCTCTCATAATTAGAACACTGAAAATATATAGTACTCAATCCCTGTTCTTGTGCTTCCATTCTGAAAACATAAGAAAACATAGAAATGATTTCTGCATGAACCTTAAAATCAGGCTGCATTTCAGAAAACAAAAAGAAATTACTAAATTCCCTAATCTCCTTTTAAAAATCTTGTCTGCCACAGAGAGATTCAGGATCACCTGTTTAAGATTCAAACACTTAAATTGTGTCTCCAAAGCGTATTTTAAAATATACGCTTTTTATTGTTTGTGACTTTTTGTGACTTTTTCAAACTTGGATTTTAAAATAGCATTTTGAGGAATGTCCGCATTACATTCAAATTAAAAATTAAATTATGTAATTTCAGAATTAAAAATATGCCCAAATTGGTCACTAGCTAATAATGATATGCTAATAATGATATGCTAATACAATCTTGTGCAAAATCTAGATTCAAGTAAACATATTCCACCTCTACAAAAATATTGACACATATTTGATATGCCAAAAACAGTAACAACAACGTGCTCTTCGTGTTCCTAGAGCAAGCAGATGCCATTGGGCTACACTAGACAGGGGCAAATGAAGACACTACTGGTGTCCGCTTGAGCAAATTGATGAACAACAGAATGACAGTGGTACATATACACAAAGTAGAGACAGAGAGCTCAGAGGGGGAATGTAAAAATCTTCTGGCAGGGGCGACCGGGATAGACCCCCAGTGGCTCTCCCCATCGGCCACCCCCGGGTTTGGGGAGTCGGTCCTGGGCCTCTCACCCAGCCGGGGAGACCCAGGCCATGGGGCAGATGAAAGAGGAAACAAGGGCCAAGCCGGTTGATTGATCCGTTGCCTTTTATTCCATTCTCTCCACTCCTTGTTCCAGTCTCTCTGAGCTCCCCATTTCTCCTCTCTTCTCTCTCTCCCTCAGCACTCTGGATTCTGCTTCCTCTTCACTAGTCTCTCCCCCCTACTTCTCTTTCCCCACCTTGCCCTCTCAGCTACACACAGTCTGGTAGCAAAATCAACATAAGAAAGCCCTTCCTGGGGGCCCACCAGGTTCAAAGGAAAGACCATCCAGGGACATTCCAAAGCCCTTCCTGACTGCCAGCAGACAAAATACCTCCTTAGGTGTTTTTTGTCTTTCCCTGGGTCCAAAAATTCCATCAACATCTTAATACTGGTCATTTTTGTATGGATACAGTAAGAGATACTTTGAGGCTTGCAGGGCAGCTCTCCTGGCAACAAATTGCAGACTCAAACTACAGCGCTCAGGCCAGATTAATCATTCCTTACCCTAGCAGGGGTCTGAATCTAGTTATTACTAGATATGGATCATGACAGCATTTGTCCATGACCAAGCTCTTAAGTTATAGTTAAGCATTAGGCACTTTGGCCAGGCCCATCTCGATGTTACGGTAGCACATAACTCACTGCTTGCCCTGGGTCCATCCCATTCATCATTGGGACCCTTCTTTTGGGGGTGCTAGGAAGTAAGGGCAGCTGAGGCTTAGGTCGAGAGAACAGTTGCCCAGGAGGAAAATATCAAGTAGAGTCAAATGACTCCCAGGTTACAAAAGCATAGCATTTGCTACAGTCTTCCTGTGCCCATACAAAAGGACATGGCTCTGAATAAACTATGCAAAGGACTCAAGGAGAAGAGAAAAACAATATTTGCAAGTCAACAGAACACAAAGAAAGAAGTTACAAATAAACACAGGGGAATGGGAGCACTGTGATGGGAGTAACCCAATAAACCTAAAGTACCTGAAGCTATGTTATCCTACAGGGGAAGAGCTAAGCTTTTCTGATACAAGTCAATTTATATGATATCAAAATGTCGACCCTTTGTGGATTTGGGTGTTTTTTTAAAAATTTTTTGTTAGTGAATCACCATGGTACAGTTACAAACTTATGAACTTTCATGTTTGCATTTCAGTCATACAGTGATCATTTACCTATCCCTCCACCAGTGCCCACTCTCCTCCACTAATGTTCCCTGTATCCCTCCCACCACCCCCACCCGCTCCCCCACCACCCCACCCTGCCTCTACAGCAGGGCATTCCCTTTTGTTCTCTCTCCTTCTGGGTGTTGTAGTTTGCAATAGAGGTATTGAGTGGTCATCGTGTTCGGTCTATGGTCTACTTTCAGCACACATCTTTCAACCCGAGTGGGTCCTCCCCACGTCCTCTACTAGGTGTTCCTACTCTATCTCAGCTGCCTTTTCCCCCCAGCCTGTGAGGCCAGTTTCCAAGCTGTGGGGCAGACCTGGTCCTTATCTCTACTACTCTTGGGTGTTAGTCTCCCACTTTGGTACATCTACACAATGGAATACTATGCAGCTGTTAGAAATGATGAAGTCATGAAATTTGCATATAAGTGGATCAACATGGAAAGTATCATGTTAAGTCAAATGAGTCAGAAAGAGAGAGACAGAAATAGAAAGACCGCACTCATCTGTGGAATATAAAATATCAACCCTTTGGACTAAAAAACAAAGAAACATTTTTATTAGGAATAGTCTTAAATATCTTTTATTGATATAAAGTATTCTTGAAGTTGTAGGACAGTCTCTTAGAAAGACCATTACATTGAAATGAACGTTCCTACCATCCACATTGTTGTGATCAAGCTTCATTTTCTTCCCTTTTTAACTTCTGATGCTAAGAGGAACAATTGGTGATGTTGGGATGTTGGCTTAGCTCAACTTGATTCTTTTTTTCCTGTCCACGTCATCAGTGGAATGTGTCCTTGGGAGCTAAATTTGAACATAATAGATTGAACAAGAGTTAGTACTTAAGAGAAGTGGGGCTAGTTAGATCCTTCTCTCCGCTAAGATCCAGGCTGAGACTAGAGGTTCTCATCAGCCTGGCCTGCTCTCAGAAAATACATGGATCATTGACAAGGTTTGAAAGACCATCTTGCTCCAATTTATAATCAGTGAAAAATTCCTATCTGTGGAAAGGTAAAAACGAATTATCTACTCAAAGATATTATTAACATTTCTCTGAGCTACTTAAGTTTTCCTATTTTACTTCATTATTTTCTACTTTCGAGCCTTTGATTCTCCAAAATACTGTAACAAAGCCCTTCCTCCTCTTATGCGTTTAACTAAATTCGATTTAGAGTCTTAGATGCCAAATCCCTGCCTAACACAAGCAATTATAGAAAGTAATACCCCTCTTCACTTAACTAAATCTGATTGTATAAATGGAAATGAAATGAAATGCTAGAATGGCAGTTTTGAGAAATGAAAGTTCTAAAAGTGGTATGTGCTTTTTTTTTTATCGATATATTGCCCAAAGTTAGTGGTGACTCAATATTTTCTGAATTCATCTTAACCCTGTCATCACATTATTCATCGATTTGCTCAAGCAGGCACCAGGAATGTCTCCATTGTGAGACTTTTTGTTACTGTTTTTGGCATGTTGAATACGCCACGCCACAGGGAGCTTGCCAGGCTCCGCCGTGAGGGCCAGATACTCTCGGTAGCTTGCTGAGCTCTCCAAGAGGGATGGAGAAATCGAACTCGGGTCCACTGTGTGCAAGGTAAATGCCCTACCTGCTGTGCTATCACTCCAGTCCCATTTTAACCCATTCTAGAATAATTATTTTAAAATCTATATTGTGGAACTGGAGAAATAGATAGGGATTAAGGTGCTTGCCTGCGTGGGGACAATCTAGTTCAATATCTAGCACTGCACGGGGTCCCCCAGACACATTCACTATGATCCTTGAGCAGAGTCAAAGTAAGCCCTGACAAAGGACCAAACATGATGGCCTCTTAGTATCTGTACTGCAGACCATAATGGCCAAAAGTATTGAGAGAGAGAGAGAGAGAGAGAGAGAGAGAGAGAGAGAGAGAGAGAGAGAGAGAGAGAGAGAGAGAGAGAGAGAGATGCCTACCATAGACCCATAGATGCAAGTTGGGGGTGGGGTTAGGGGTGGCAGGAAAGATACAGGGATATTGGTGGTGTGAAATGTACACTAGTATAGGGATGATAGGGATAGATATTAGAACATTGTATGACTGAAATTCAGTCATGAAAGCTTTGTAACTATTTTATGGTGATTCAATAAAACAAATAAATTAATTTTTAAAAAGAAAATATAAATTAAAAAAGTAAGCCCTGAGTACCTCCAGTGTGGCCCAGTCCTCCAGTCTCTCAAAACAATATTGTGCAGACTATCCTGAAAAAAATGTCGCAATTTAACGAATACATACATTTAATGAAACTATAATTTGATTATGGGGAATGTTTTTTAGCATTAACCTGCTCTATGCCTAAGTAGTGGGAAGTGTTCTATATCCTTTTCCTACCAACTAATCAATATTCCCCATATGTTTCTGCTCTCAGATAACATATAATTCTTTTCTCCAAGTAGAATGACCATAATGCTGGTTAGGCTTCATTTTTCATGTAAAATTTCTTTTATTTAAAAAGATCTCATTTCCTGGTGTTACATTTTCCAGAAGAGCAGGGGGCTGTCAAGTATTAATCTGTCATGACTAGTTACTTGTATATAAAAATAGTTGCTTTAAATTCAAATCATAACCGATTTTCCACTGTTTTCAGGTGACCCGGTGTGGTGGAAACTAATAAGTTTATTTAACTGGGACAACTTTATTTCAGAGGACAGGGGCTGGGAGGAGTTCAACTATCACTTGAACAGTAACTCAGGAGGTATTATAAACATCAGAAACTAAGTTACAGACTGCCTTTCTCATTTTATGCCTGCACGAAGTAACCACCTGATGGGAAAATGAGTTCAGATAAGTCATTGTATCTTATATCACAAGGAACCATTTTTTTTCATATTTTTATGATATTATTTATAACCATGTAGTTTCGCCAAGAGGGAATTCCAAATATCTTCCTGTTACTCCTGTTACATATTTCCATCTCTGCAAGTAAGATCTATGTTTTAAAGATTTATTTTAAAAATGTTTTCACATCTTACAAAGACTAAGACATGAGTCAAGTATTAAATTCTAGTTTAACATTTGAGTAAGGTTTCTTAGAGTTCTATCAACTTTGCTGCTTTTTTCTCTTCTTCCTTTTTTGCTTGCCTTTTTCCAAGATTTTCTTGCAATCCATTATTCTATTTGCAATCTTTGTTGATCTTCTAGGCCCCTTACAAGACCATTATAAAACTTCCATCAAAAATTTAAGCTATCTAGGGGCTGGAGTGTTAGCACAGTGGGAAGGGCATTTGCCTTGCATGAAGCCAACCTGGGTTCGATTCCCAGCATCCCATATGGTCCCCCAGCATCGCCAGGAGTAATTCCTGAGTGCAGAGACAGGAGTAACCCCTGTGCATCATTGGGTGTGACCCGAAAAGAAAAAAAGAATATATTGAAAATTAAATGTTAAAACTTGGATAAAAAACATTTAATCCATCTAAATATTTTTTCTCTGATAAATTCCATATTTGATATAGACCATTCACAGCAGAGCCTGGCAAGCTACCCGTGGCGTATCCGATATGCCAAAAACAGCAACAAGTCTCACATAGAGATGTCACTGGTGCCCGCTCAAGCAAATCGATGAGCAACAGGATGACAGTGATACAGTGATAGCGATATAGACTGTTAATAGGAAAGACTGAAATTTATTAACAAATGGTTCTTTTAGGGTAGATACTTTTAAAATTTGAATTCCAGCTTAGCTCTGGTTTATCTGCTTTGTTAAAATAGAAAAGTTCATTGTGAAATACTAATATTGCAATGACAATCTCTATCTGCTGCCATCCCCTAATTGAGATTTTAATGACATATATTTGTACTGTATTTCCAGTTCACTTTTATTTCTTTAATTTGCTTGTTTCAGGGCCACACCTGGCAGAAACTAGGGTTTATTTACTCTTGGCTCTGTCAGAATCACTCCTGGTAGAACTTGGAGGATCATTTGTGGTGCAAAGAATTAAAATTAAAGCTGTAATTCGAGGTAAGTGTCCTACACTCTGTACTTATGCTCCTAGTGCCAGTTTGCTTTTGATTAGGTCTTAAGTTTCTTCAAATTCTACAAATACATTATAATTGCAGGGTTTATATTTTCATATTCTTTAATTTGGATCTTATTTCTCCTCTAAAAATTATTATCATTTGCTGAAATAATTATGACATAAATAAATGCATGACAAAAAAGGGGAACTCATCAGTTTCGATTTAATTTAGTCATATAATATTAATTTCTATCCAAATAGACAGCAATGCCCTCAATGTTAGATTGTATGTACCTTTCAACTGCCTTTCAAGTTTAAATACTTGAAACTTGATTTTGATTTTAGATGTGTTATTTGCTATTGTATGGATTGGGCTGGAGCCATAGCACAGCAGTAGGGTGTTCGCCTTTCTCGCGGCTGACCTGTGTTCGATTCCTCCACCCCTCTCGGAGAGCCCAGCGTATCTCACCCGCATGGCAGAGCCTGGCAAGCTACCCGTGGCATATTGAATATGCCAAAAACAGTAACATTAAGTCTCTCAATGAGAGACGTTACTGGTGCCCACTCGAACAAATCGATGAGCAACGGGATGACAGTGACAGTGACATGGATTAAAAAAAAGGTTTCAAAGTACTGCAACAGTACCCACTTTTTAGGTCTGTTTAAATGATGTGTAAATAAGAAATAATCGCATGAAATATAGATTTTTTGCCCTCTATGAAGTTAGTAATTGGGTACTTATCTAGATAAGAAAATATGTTTCTAAATACAAATTGGGGGTTTTATATTTACTTGTAAATTCTATTTATTATATGTTCAAGTAAATATAAAAATATCAAAAGTAAATATGATATCTTTATCAGTATTTAGTATCAGTATTAACTATCATTAAAAAAGTACCATAAGAATAATTGTATCTCTTAATCATGGTTCAGCAACTGAAATAACACAAAAATGATTTTGTAGTCTTTGGAAATTTTAACTTAGGTATTTGATATAAATATAAGGCACAGCACAGTGAGTAGGGCATTTGCTTTGCATGTGGCTGACCGGGTTCGATTCCTCCATCCCTCTCAGAGAGCTTGGCAAGCTACCGAGAGTATCTCACCCGCACAGCAGAGCCTGGCAAGCTACCCGTGGTATATTCAATATGCCAAAAGCAGTAACAACAATTCTCACAATGGAGACGTTACTGGTGCCCACTGGAGCAAATTGATGAGCAACGGGATGACAGTGATACAGTGATAAGGGCCCATATGCTTTTGGCCAATGCTTTTAATTTTTCATGAAATAATAAATCATGAACATATCCATGAATGCATTATTATGCTTGACTTTATTTTTGGAAACTATTGTAAATAAGAAAAAGCATTATGCAAGGAATATTGTCAATGGAAATAGAACCTGATGTGTGTTCAGATGTTGAAATCGAAACTTAAAATGCCCTTAAAGTTATTTTTTGTTGTTCTTCATTTAGGGACCAGAGTTTCAGGTCTTAGAGAAGCCAGGAGGTGATTTGGAATGATCCTGTCTTAGAGCACGCGCTCCAGATCTTTCTTTGGACCATCTCTCTAGCCTAAAATTGCTCTCATATGTAGACAGTTATCAAAAATTAAAAAAAATAGAGTGAGAAAATTTAATATTTTCCCCATTGACAACTTAAGAACATGATGAAAATTTAAATGAAGAAGAACTTACTATAAAGGCTACTCTACATAAAAGGCTACACTAGGAGAAAATGGATGTATTTCCTCTCCTGGTACATTGAGATAGTAACTATAGCAACAGCATCAGTTTTCTTTTTTTTTTCCTGAGCCCTTTGCAAACTAAGAGTCAACTCTTACAAAGGGTTCAGGGCCCATTTGTGTGGCCATTCAAATATAAGGTAAAGTTCTTTCTTCAGCACCCTCCCCATTCATTTGGTAATTTCCACATTTCACGATACCTTTAGGATTAAGTGAAAATTACCCTCAAGTAAGTACTTCCTCTCAGGGTAAAGTCATCTGAATGTTGAGAGTCTGTAGAGAATATACCAAATTGATAATTTATTATAGGCAAGGTTATCTCAAGTTTAAACTGATGTGAAGCCAGAATTGGTGTTTTGCTGAATGTAAACTGCTGACATAGCACAGTTGGCATCTCAGAGAGGGTTTTTTCCCCCCTTCTCTGGAAGTTTCCGTGATTTTGCTCATTTGTTTGTTTCTCCCTGGGTTCTGCACGGTCCATTCTGAATGTCACATCTGTGCTCTGAGGAATCTGCTACAGGGAATTCACTTGAGAAAGGGGATCACTGTGGTTTCAAGACAGCTGTTTCACTTCAGCTACCCAGTTCATATGCAGATCAAAATATAACATCACTTGTGGTGATCTTGTGGCATCAGAAAATTATCCTGCCCCATGGAAGTTCTTAGCAATTCATTTGAAGAGGGATTGTCAATGCCAAGCTCATCGTGTCCTGGACAAATAAATAATCTCATGATTCTTACACACCTATCACCCCACACTATGTGTTGTCATTCATAGTAGTGAGAATAATGCTATGACATGTTACTAGTAAAGTGATTTCAGATGTTTTCATAAAAGAATAGTAATGCAAAGTTACCGAAGAATCCTGTGGGCCAAATGCTAAATTTATTGTCCTAATAGGAGTATTAGAAGAACTACCAACCCCCTGTACATCAGACGTGTTCCAAAGGGGTCATCACCTAGCCTCCAGGGACTTTTAGCCCGTCATTGTTCTTATTTGTACAGCTGGAGGGGGTTTGCTACTGACATCTAGTGGGTAGAGGTCAGTATGCTGACAAGAACACCCATTGTTCAGGACAGCCAATCACCGTTCTCCAATAAAGACCCATCAGGTCAAAATGTAAATAGGGTCAAAGTTTAGGGATATTGCTCGTGTAAGTAAGCAAAGTTTGTCCCCTGCGTATTTCTGAGACTGAGAAATGGATAGACTTAAATAAAATTGTTTCTCTGGATTTAGACGAACCAGAGGCTTCCCAGCATTCTTTGAAGTAAGCAATAAAGCTGCTAAAATAAGTTTCTAACGGCAACGTAGTGAAAAGAAACAAAGACACTAACTGCAAAAAAATAATGTATTGTAATTATAAATCACTAAATGTTTTGTGAACTGATTTGCAGCTCCCATAGTTCAATCACTGAATGGGTAGGACCACTACTGAATGGTCTTCTGAGGTTCTTCCACACTTGAAAGAGAAATTAAAAGAAGGTTAGTGGAAAATAAATGAGTTTCTAAATAAGTAATTGTTAAAAGAGGCTACAAATAAGAAATAAGCAAAATTTAAAATATTCCTTTATTTTTACCTACCATTTGTGAAACTGTACTTTTCTGTAATGAGAAATATCTGATGTTGGGAACAATAATAAGGAATGTGATAGTTCTCTTAACATTTTTAATTTGATTCCCATACTGGCCTCTTGGTGAAAATGAAATTCTTTCTTGATTAGAGGTTTATCTTGAACTATTCATAAAATAAACTTTATTTTAAAAGTCTTTTCTAAAACTAATCTACAATGACATAAAGCAGCTCAGAATCATCTTGGGTTAATTGTGGGTAGAAAAAAATTGCAGAGGCATAAGGGAACTATTTGCAATGATGGAGATATTCCATAGTTGATAAGGGTAGTGATTACACAAATATACATTCTTGTCAAATTTCATTGAACTTATTCTTAAAATGGGTACATTTTGGTGTATCGTAACTTTTATGGGTTAGATAATATTTATAAGGACATTTTATCAATAAATATACAACAAAAACACCTCACACTGTTCAGATTTGACAATATAACAACATGTAATTTTTATATGCATGATAGCTACTCATCTGAGTGCTTTCTTTGTGTGTACCATCCATAGTAATCATTTAATTCTTACTGGCATCATTTTAAGCTTTTTTTTAAAGACAAGAAATTGAACCTCAACCATAAAATCCAAAACAAGAAAAGCTTCCTCACATATACTATGAAACTAAATTACCCAAATCTGTGATTCTGATTTAAAGCCAGACAAGAATATTACACTAAAGAAACCCATAGACCAATATTTCTAGCAAAAATGGTTGCAAAAAATTATTATAAAATGCTAGCAAACTTAACAATATATTCAAAGAATCAGGCACCATGATCAGTGGTATTTATTCCAGGGATGCAAAGACAGTTCAACATACAGAGTTCAATAAACATAGTATAAAAAATGCCAACCAACTAAAGGAATGATAAGAATTATATAATTATCTCATTAGATGCAGAACAAAGCATTAGGCACAATTCAACATTCCTGTATCCTAAAAACACTGAACAAAATGAATACAGAAGGAACACATAAACTCCAATATAATAAAAGCCATAAGTAACAAACCCACAGTTGATATCACACGCAGTGGAAAAATGCAAAGCTTTCCTCTAAGATCAGGAACAAGACAAGGATGGCCAACCTCACCGCTACCAATCAGTACAGCGCTAGAAGTCTTGTTGATTGTTACAGTGAGGTGATACGTTCTTTTGAAGACAGGTGAAAATATTTCAGACAAATATTACAGATATATTTGCACAAGTGTGTTTTTTTCTTCTTTTGGTGCTACTGTTAACACAACTCAGTCTATGCCCCCAAAAGAACAAAAAAGCAGGAGCAAGTGAAGATCCTAGAAGAACAAAAGGTGGCAGCTGAGGTGAAGAAAAGCAAAATGTGGGACTGGAGCGATAGTACAGGGGGTAGGGTGTTTGCCTTGCATGCGCTGGTGTTTCATATGGTCCCCCAAGCACCGCCAGGAGTAATTCCTGAGTGCAGAGCCAGGAGTAACCTCTGAGCATCGCTGGGTGTGACCCAAAAAGCAAAAATTAAAAAAATGTGTTAAGTATAGGAAGAGAATAATCAATGGCCCTTCAGAGGGAGAGAGAACTGCACTAGAGCTGAAGAAACTGCCATATTTTTTTTCCCACCTACTGAGCTCTTTACAGAAGGTTCCTGAAATCTGAACCCCAAAAGAACAGCTTCCTGGAGCCCAGAGGACAGGAAAAGGTACAAAGACAGTCAGAATCTATTCAGAAGAATAAACAGAAGCTATGGCAAGCTCCCTGTGGCATATTCGATGTGCTAAACACAGTAACACCAAGTCTCACAATAGAGATGTTACTAGCGCCCGCTTGAGCAAATCGATGAACAACATGACAGTGACAGTGATCCAGCTAGGATTCTATTTCATGTCACTGATCCTACTTGAATAGGGAGTTGCATTTTTACACACCAAATGTGGTGCTCAGGGTTTAGAAAAA
Organism: Sorex araneus; assembly: GCF_027595985.1. Lineage (NCBI taxonomy): Eukaryota > Metazoa > Chordata > Mammalia > Eulipotyphla > Soricidae > Sorex > Sorex araneus. Next base: position 231,099,514 of record NC_073304.1, read on the forward strand.
GAAATCAAAACCTAAAGTGACAGCCAGCTAATAAATAAATCTAAAATCTATTCTAAAGATAAAATCAATGACGAGTTTTGTTTATTCCACATTTTAGTTTTTTGTACTCAAAATACTTTTCATTCAAATTTTCCTTGTAAGAAAATTCTAAATAAGGAAAGAAAACTATGGGAAAAATATGCATAAGGTGAATCTAAAGATTCTTTACAAAAATACAATCCCTCCTCCTTTTGAAAGGAAAGGAGTTATTGCTGACCATGTTATTGCTCAGAAGCATGATTAGCACGTCTGTATGGTAAGACAAAATATTAAAGTTGGAATCTGCTGGGCTTCTCGTACAGACAAGTAAGGCAGGTGACTTGTTCCATTTAGTTTGTAGTTAAATAATTTCCTCTGAATAAAATCGTCTTATGTATAAGGACATTGAAAGAAACAGCTTATGCATAGAATTATATACGAATGTTGCTTATGGTATCATTAATGCAAAGCATGTTTTGTGTTCAAGTAGTTAGGCATGGAAATAAGGACAACCCAACATAGCTAAATTTAGAACGGATCTTATTTATGAGAAGGACGAAAAGGGCAGGAATGTTCCCACAACGTGGAAGGGGTTAGATAGGATTTTGGAGATAGACAGAAACCCATCCTCCTCCAATCTTTTCTGAACAGAGGAATTAGTTGATCACTTGTCACTGAGTTTAAAGCAAGTGTGCCCATAAAATAAGGATCTGGATATTGAGATGATTCTCCTCCGGTGAGTCCAGGTTATCAGACAGATGAGCCTGGGCCCATCCTTATAATATTTCATTTTCACATACAATACCGCTAGTTCCTATCTTCTGGGCCATTGTTTCTAATCTTATTCTAGTTGTCCCTACTGAATCTCAACCCATACCATTAATTTGGATCCTAAATTTCTTCTGACTGAAGCATTTTATAAAATTGACCAGTACCTATAATTTTGAATATTTTAGAAACACAAGTAAAAGCTAGACTAGTCATTGATTCACAGGGTGATCACAACTTACGATAAAATAAAAAATACAAAGGCAGAGACAAAAGTCAAGCGTAAGGATGTAAACTGGAAAGCAATGCACATAATCTCTGGAAAGCAATGCACATCAATGATGACATGCTTCCGATTTTAGATATAGGAACTGCGTATGACATTTTGTCAACTCTTCATTTTTCACTTGTTTTCTAAATTTTACATTCAAAACCATTTTCAGTTCAAATAAAAAATATTTTTATGCACTCTTGGGGCCAGAGCAAAAGCAGAGTGAGACCCCTGCTTGCCTAGCACACAGTCAACCTGAGTTTGATTCTGCTCATCTCTGTAGTCCCTCGAGTAAGCCAGAAGTGACTACTGAGTAGAAACAGGAGTCAGCCCTTGAGCACCACTGGGTGTGGCCCCCAAACAACAACAACCAGGACAATAACAAAATGTATGCACTCTTGGGGTTGGAGGGATAATACAATGGGTAGGGCTTTTCCCTTGCACACCTGACCCTTGACGCCCGACCTGGGTTGGATCCCTGGCATCCCATATGGTCCCCCAAGCATCGGCAGGAGTAATTCCTGAGTGCAGAGCCAGGAGTAACCCCTGAGCATTGCTGGGTGTGACCCAAAAAGCAAAAGAGAAAAAAACAAACAAAAAAAAACCAAAATGTATGCACTCTTTTATGAGGATTTCAGAAATGATTAATTCAACTGTCTATATTCTGTGTGGATTTTTATGAGTGATTTTACAGTAGAATATATTTCTGCAAAATTAACACGTTGTGTTTACCTACTGAGAACTTCTCAGAGAAGACTGAAACTTTATAGATTCTATTTTCCTTCTCATACTAAAATGGAAATTGTTTGGTGTCACTGCCAAGAATAAGACTGGACTTTGCAACTTCGAGTTTGGCCCAGACCATATACTCATACTATCAGTACGAGCCAAATGTTACTGGAAAAAACTTAAGACTCTCTAGATACTGTGATAAAAGTTGAATGAAATATTAGCTTATCTCAATTAACAATTACAGGTTGATTCTCTTGCATTAGTACAGTGAATGTACTAATGCATAAAGTAGGGGCTAAAGGGGGGATTTTCTGTTCTGGTATCTCCACAACCCATAGCTGGCAGAGGACAAGGCTATTGCTTTAAAATTGGGTCCATGTACAGGCAAAGAAGAAATAGCTCACAGTAGGGGACATACAATTGGCACTGTTTGGGTCATTTCTCAACATTTCACTAACTGGAATGCCTTATTTCTCTGTGTCGACAGTCTTGAGTAACGTAGTAGTACCCAGGAGATCATTTAAAGTCTAATTTTTTTTTAAATAGGTAGCTTTTCCAGGCAAGCGTAGCATTTTGCATTTTAAATCCTGTCATCACCCAGAGGGGGAAAAATATATGATGTATTTCCTTTCATGCATTTAAGTTCACATTTTTGAGGTCACTCTTTTTTCCAAATAATCGCTGGGTGCAGTCCTTTTCAAAAAAAAAAATTTTTTTTTCCTTTCTAAGTTTCAACAGCTTACCCTTGCAAGGCATAACAGATTAAAGAGTGCTAAATTCGCATATTTTTCCTAAAACTAAGGCTAGTACTCAATTGTACGATGCTGATATTACTATATAAGAAAAAAAAATTTAGTCATTTGAGTGGTTCTAAATTGCTGAATAAGGACATGGAAAGCTTTGGCTTTCTTTCCTTCTTTCTTTCCTTCTTTCCTTCTTTCTTTCCTTCTTTCCTTCTTTCTTTCTTTCTTTCTTTCTTTCTTTCTTTCTTTCTTTCTTTCTTTCTTTTTTTAAGTACACTCTATATGCTTGAGATGCAGCTTACAGAAAATAGGAAAAGAGGAATTTTAAGTTAATTGAAAAGAATGTGTGGGCTCAAAATTAGTCATTTCAGTTTGGGCTTCTTTTATAGTCCAACAAAGAGCTCAACCGAGTATTTGAAATCACTTTTTTTATTGACTATTGAGATAAAAAAGTGTATCGTCCCCAGTCTTTATGCTAATTACAAAATACCAGTGTTCTTTTTGGGCTGTTCTCTTAATGAACATCAAACTATAGCCAGGAATTTTTATCATGGAGTTAAAAGACTTCACCAGAATACTATCAAGTTAGTGAATAAGTCCTTCCATTTTTCCTCTGGAAATATGGATTTGTCATGACTCATAGGATCATCAATTAATAATCATAAAATGATTTTTCTGAAGCTCTACCTACGTGTACCACATGTGGCTACAGACTTCGATAGGTGTCTTATATTAAAGTAACTTTTAGGACAAAACAAAATATGAGCACGGGCCCTAATCTATTAGAAAATTCTTACTGTTAGAAAACAGAAAAAAAATCTACACCATTCAACTCATATTACTGCTAGATTGGACATTTGAATTTTTTGAGGCCTAGCATATTCTTTACTGTAGAAAACTCATCTCCAGGGGGTTTTAGTGTCACAGGTTCAGGTTGTGTGTCACAACCTGTCAGTTGATTTGGGAGGAAGTCTGTACAGGCCCCTGTAATGCTAATATGTTCTAGGACTTGAAGTTGAGTGTATCACTGTATCACTGTCATCCTGTTGTTCATTGCTTTACTCGAGTAGGCACCAATAACGTCTCAATTCCTCCCAGCCCTGAGATTTTAGCAGCCTCTCCTTACTCATCTTTCCCAACGATTGGAGGCTCTTTCAGGGTCAGGGGAATGAGACCTATCATTACTATTTTTGGCATATCGAATACGCCACATGGATACTGCAAGATTTGAGGCTCTGTATTCAAAATCTCCCTGACACCTATTCTGACTATAACTTGCTCTTGGTCAGAGTTGCCACATGTAACTGTAGTTATTAGTTGAGCCTTGTCTTTTATTTTCTTTGTATGTGTGGTAAGGTAACACATCTTTAAAAATGCTTCCAGTAAGGTAGGAAAGTTAACTGAATATCTTGATTTTGTCTCAACTCATTTGTTGAGTTAGACATAAAAAAAAAATTACTCTCACACAATATAGTACTAAGACTGGACCTATTATTTCCTTAAATGGGGAATTGAAGAATTGATAAAACCAAGATGAGAGAGAAATTTATTAATTAGAAGCAGTGCCTGAGATATGGATTCTTGTGTAGGTGAATTATAGAGAAATGCTCTAAGAATGGGAATAAGATAAAGAGGATAAAGAAGAGAATGAACCAAGAAAACATTTGGGGTCATCTGGAAACCAACTTTAAATTACTCCCATGAAAAAAGTTTTGAGGATAGTTTACACCACAGAGACCTTACTTTGAAAACAAAGGTTTGTGTTTCTAACTTAGTTAGGAGGGAGTCAGTTTTTGTAACTAGTTCAATTATTGAGAAGGGGTAGTTTTGTGCTGCTAGCCATCAGTGTTCATGCATAGGGCCATTATCTCAGAAAATGTTTCCTCAATTCCACACAGCAATTGAGAAATTGAATCAATGCATAAAACAGACATTCAGCTCTAGATCCTGAATTCCTTCCTACCGAGATAATTGCAAAAAGACTTGAATGTACTTAAGTATCATCAACATGTATCTTACCAATATGGGCTGGAGCGATAGCACAGTGGGTAGGGCGTTTGCCTTGCACATGGCTGACCCAGGTTCGATTCCTCTGTCCCTCTCGGAGAGCTTGGCAAGCTACCAAGAATATCTCACCCGCACGGCAGCGCCTGGCATGCTACCGTGGCGTATTTGATATGCCAAAAACAGTAACAACAATTCTCACAATGGAGATGTTACTGGTGCCCTCTCGAGCAAATCAATGAGCAATGGGATGACAGTGCTACAGTGATACAATGAAGAGAGAAGTCATTGGTCAAATCATCACTCTCAATTTTTTTATAAGAAAATCCCAAGTGTTCGATCTTCATGGGAACTTAAATAATAACCTGAATGAATAAATTTTCCAGACTAAGTACTTTATTCTAGATGCTGTCAATCCTCATTTAATAAGAATTTATTAAGTACTACTATATGCTAGGGCTACTGAAGTATCTTGTTCTGGAATTTATATTATGTGGAGGGAAAAAAAGACAAAGTTAGAATATACAGCAAAATAATATAAGATAGTATGAGTCAAAATAAAACAGTGCCAAGGCAAGGATTTGAGAATTAATGTCTGTGTATGCCTTGACATATAACACATTTAGCTATGAGAGAGCATAGACTGGGAAATTTTACTCCTGGTTTCTTCCCAACAACTCTGGGGCCAATGGAAAAATATTTTCCTACCTACTATAGCATATTGGAAATTATTCTGTCTCAATATCCTGAGTGCCCAAATTATCAGTTAGATAAAGGTTGTGAGTTCTTGGAAACAGTAAACTGTAATGTTCTACTATGGAATTAAATTTTGTGGGAGTGTTCCATTATTATGGAACTTATTTCTAGTGGAAGCTCTCCACCAGATGCTAGCAACATTTCTGTCAGTGCATTGAGTATGTGCAACAGATTTTAAAATTTACCAATCTATAACACGTAATTTAATATATTCAGAAATCAAATTATAGATCACTGTGCCTATTAATTTACCTGGAATAGGAGTTCTGTCAGACAGAATTCAGATTTGGGGATTATTTAGAATTATCTAAATTATTGATTTTTTCTTGAAAGCATACCAGTAGTAATTTAAACTTACATATGTTCTGGTGTTGTGACATTTTTATGTTCCAGATATGTAATCTAGAAAGCAGAGAGATCAAAGCTGATGACAGTGTACAAGGAAGAAAAGAAATGGAAAAAGAGGTTATTACTTAACCAGATTCTTACTAAACTTAATTGGCCTACTGTCTATTTTCAGAAAGAAAAGACAGCACATAGTACCTCCTGGAAATCTACCTTCTTTATGTGAACAAAAGAAGGTAGTGCCCCACAATTATACCAAGGACTAGTACCACCGTCCTCCCACAACCACACCAAGCTGCATATCTTTTTCATTTTTTTTTCTCCAATTGACAATGACAAAATTGGGATGGCAGGGTGGGGGAGGGTAACTGGGAGCATTGGTGGTGGGAAATATACTCTGGTGAAGAAACAGATGTTGGAATATTATATAACTAAAACCTAATCATGAAAAACTTTGTAACTGTGCTTCTCACTGTGATTCAATAAAAAATAATAAGATTTTTTTAATTTAAGAGGCATAGAAAAATAGAAAAAAACTAAAAAAAATAACATTCTGTTATGTAATTGTGTCATTTAAAAAGAATAAATTTATGTCCATTAATTTAGCTCAGGGGAGTGGGAAAAAAACTGAGAATGGGACTGTCAAACTTAAACACACATTCATCTTCTCCATTAACTTAGTAAGTTGTAGTGTAGGTACCCTGAAGTGGCAAATCTCTGACTGTGCTTTGTTCAATACACAGCAAATCTAAGAAATGTTTGCAAGATGTTCATCTTAAACTCTCCAAACATCAAGAATAGGAACTGCAATCCACATTGGATGTGCTTTCCTAACTAGTTAATATTAGTTCCGTATCTTATTACCAGGAAAGCTTCATTGCTAGTTCACAAGATGTACCCTTGAGACATCTTCGCGAGAGGTTATTGTTAGCTCCTGTGAAATACAATCCACAATCTATGGCTTTGCTGCTGTTCTGCTGTAATATAAATGGCTTGAATTCACCAAGTCAAAAAAAAAAATCAAAGGACTTTATCTTACATTTGCTAATCATGATTGGTGGTAATAAAATCGCATTCCATCATTTCTTAAAAACACAAAAAGGAAAAAGGCTTCCTGCAGCACAGTCATTATTTATATGTTGCCTTACTGTATCTTTTCCTCCTTAGATTTATAAAGCTCATCATTAAAATGATACTCCATGAAAAAATGTGTTGAGAAATAATCCAATGTAGAGAAGTTGTTTGGCTCCCAATGGCATGAGGACGATTAAGAGTTTTGATATTCTGCCTCCAAAATTAAATGAACTAAAGCTATCTCTGCTTTAGTTGAGAATCTATCAGTCTCTCTTTTTTTTTTTTTCCAGAGGGTCATTGTTTTTCTCCCCTCGGGAGCTCAAACAGTGCTCAGTGAGCCTTTCTGACAACTCTTGACCAGTAGGACTGGCAGTTCAATGTGACAACCAGAGGAGTTTGCAGTGCCACTCTGGTCCTGTGGTGCTCAGGATAACCTGTGTCTCTCTGGCTGTGCTCAGTGGGTCTCCAGACCATACCCAAGAGTGTCTAGGGATCTCTATAGTTGCACCCAGTAACACACGGGGAAACCATGAGGTGCTAAGTTTCAAACTGGGATCAGCTGCATGCAAGCATTTGCCTGAACCCTTGTATTACTTCTCCAGCTCAGCTATCTTGTTTCCATTGCTAAGAGTGATTTCTTGATTTCTGTTTCCCCTTTAAGGAACTTGGTTTTTTTTTAAAGATAGAAGAAATTTTTCTTTGTTATAAGTGTATTTGTTTGAGGTTTGTTGTTGTTGTTGTTGTTGCTATTACTATTTGCTGTATTTATTTAGATTAGACTTATTGAAATTCTGAATATCCTCACCTAATTTTTTTTTTAATTTATTTATTTTTAATTAGAGAATCACCGTGAGGGTACAGTTACAGATTTATACACTTTTGTGCTTATACTTCCCTCATACAAAGTTTGGGAACCCATCCCTTCACCAGTGCCCATTCTCCACCACCCGTAAACCCAGTGTCCCTCCCACCCTCCCCAATCCCATCTCCCCCCCACCCCACCCTGCCACTGTGGCAAGGCATTCCCTTCTGTTTTCTCTCTCTAATTAGCTGTTGTGGTTTGCAATAAAGGTGTTGAGTGGCCGCTGTGCTCAGTCTCTAGCCCTCATTCAGCCCGCAACTCCCTTCCCCCACATGGCCTTCGACTACAATGTAGTTGGTGATCGCTTCTCTGAGTTGACCTTTCCCCGGAACGTGAGGCCAGCCTCGAAGCCATGGAGTCAACCTCCTGGTACTTATTTCTACAGTTCTTGGGTGTTAGTCTCCCACTCTGTTATTCTATATACCATAGATGAGTGCAATCTTTCTATGTCTGTCTCTCTCTTTCTGACTCATTTCACTCAGCATGAAACTTTTCATGCCCATCCACTTGACTACAAAATTCTTGACCTCCTTTTTTCTAACAGCTGCATAGTATTCCATTGTATAGATGTACCAAAGTTTCCTCAACCAGTCATCCGTTCTGGGGCATTCGGGTTTTTTCCAGATTCTGGCTATTGTAAACAGTGCTGCGATGAACATACATGTGCAGATGTTGTTTCGATTGTACTTTTTTGCCTCTCTGGGATATATTCCCAGCAGTGGTATTGCTGGGTCAAATGGGAATTCAATATCTAATTTTTTGAGAGTCGTCCAAATTGTTTTCCAGAAGGGCTGAACCAGTCGGCATTCCCACCAGCAGTGAAGAAGGGTCCCTTTCTCCCCACATCCTCTCCAACAGCGGTTGCTTTTGTTCTTTTGGATGTGTGCTAGTCTCTGTGGTGTGAGGTGGTATCTCAAAGTTGTTTTGATCTGCATCTCTCTGATGATTAGTGATGCAGAGCACTTTTTCATGTGCCTTTTGGCCATTCGTATTTCTTCCTTGGTAAAGTTTCTGTTCATTTCTTGGCCCCATTTTTTGATGGGGTTGGATGTTTTCTTCTTGTAGAGTTCAACCAGTGCTTTATATACCATTGATATCAACCCCTTATCTGATGGGTATTGTGTAAATATCCTTTCCCATTCTGTGGATAGTCTTTGTATTCTGGTCACTGTATCTCTTGCGGTGCAGAAGCTTTTTAGTTTAATGTAGTCCCATTTGTTGATCTCTGTTTTTACTAGATTGCTTAGTTCCGTGTCACCTTTGAAGATACCTTTATCTTCAATATCGTGGAGGGTTTCGCCGACCTTGTCTTCAATGTACCTTATGGTTTGTGGTCTAATGTTGAGGTCTTTAATCCATTTTGATCTGACTTTTGTGCATGGTGTCAGGTCAAGGTCTAAACCCATTTTTTTGCATGTGGTTGTCCAGTTGTGCCAGCACCATTTGTTAAAGAGGCTTTCCTTGCTCCACTTCACATCTCTTGCTCCCTTATCAAAGATTAGATGGTCATACATTTGGGGTTGTGTGTATATCCTCACCTAATTGTCCAAATTTTAACTAAATCTCTAGGAAACAAATCTGGGAATTCTTTGCCCTCCATGTAATGTATTAGATCTATGTTTTTGAATGGATTTGGGTATGAAGAGGTAAAAGTTTGTGAGGGAGATACAATTTCTCCCAGTTCTCTTGATTCTCCTCTGGTTATTTGAGCTATCAAATTAACACCATATTAGTAGATAGATAGATAGATAGATAGATACACACATATATATTTATATGTGTGTATATAAATATATATTTATACATATATACAAATATATTTATACATATATACAAATATATTTATACATATATACAAATATATTTATACATATATATTTATATATACATATATATTTATATATATACAAATATATATGTATAAAATATATTTATACATACACATATATTTATATATACACAGATACACACACATATATATAATTACCAATGTACACAAATGTTTATAGGAATGAAGATTTAAGATTTACAAGGAGAAACAGTGGTATATATCCTTAGCTAAGACATGGAGTAGGGTACCAGAGAGATTATACAGCAGGTGAGGCATTTGCCTTTCACACAACTGATCCTGGTTTGATCCCCAGCACCCTACTTGGTCCCTGAGTCTAGCAGGAGTGATCCATGAATACAGAGCAGAGTAAGCCCCGAGAGTCACTGGGTGTAACCCCAAAACCAAAAACATGAAGGCAAGTGGGATAAGGATGAGGGAGTCTTGAATTTCAAGGATAAAAGTAGATAACGCATGAGAGAGGATGATTCAGATGCGATAGACCAGCTGGTCTGAAGTTTGATGTCTGCCCTGACATAAAGACAGATCTCTCCCATAAGTTGATTCTGGTAGATAACTATAATTCCGAGTCATAATCTTCATGTTCATTCTTCTAGACAGTGAAGGAATGTCATAATCAAAGGTTCTGGTAAGCCTACTGGCAAATACCGCATTCCTTTTTTTTATTTTGTTTTATTTTTACAGAAAAGGATCCCTTTAACTTCAACTTGCTAAAGTGGAGCGATATACCCAGTGGCTAATAATTTATATAAGAAAATGTGAGTAGGAATGGGATAGTGTGAATTCATCTTCTGTGCTCACGATACGACCCTGCAAACTCAGGAATTTAAAAACCACAAAATTCATTATATCTGTTTCTCTATATTCGAGATGCCTGAACTGACTGACCTGAGACTTCAGCTTCAGGTTTTCTGACATCCAGGCAGCCAACGCTGTGGACTTGATTCAAACATTAGAAGCACTGTGGGTGGCCTCAGTCGGCAGGTATGAAAATTCAGACTCTTTCCTTAGAGTCCGCACCGCCCCTGCCCTGCCCCTGGACACCGTCGCTAAACTCTTTCGTGCCTTTTCAAAACATCTGGCGCTCTTTGCCAAATTCCATAAGACGCTTAGGTTACAAAATTTTATTATTGTCTGGTTCAGTTCCTCAGTTGTCTCTACAATCCTCTCAGAATGTCAACTGAGATTTTGGAATGGCAGTTGCATTCATTCCAGTTCTTTTGGTCTTTATGATATTTTCTTTCTTTGCATGGTATTTTCTTAATATTTTAATGAGGTTTATAAAGAGAGAAGAAAAAAATTGTCTGAGCCACCTGATAGATGCTATGGTTTCTTAAAACACTGCATTTTGCCTTTTCTTTTGCTGCTCTAGCTTTCCTTAGAATACTTATTCCTTGAGAGATCCATCGTAATTGAATATCTTAAGTTATACATGAGATTAGCTTTTTGATTGTTAAGATCAAATGGTTTAATCTCTTACCATTTGATTTTTAATATAAATTTCCAAGTTATTGAATAGGTGTATGTAATATTTTTATTCTCCTCCCTTTATTTTTTTTTCCAGAAGATTCAGGATAGTTTACATTCATTCTATCAAAATATCAGTATAGTAATTTTCCCAGATAAATGAACAACAGAGGTTTCAGAACCATATTAGCTCAACCAATAGAACATCACATATAATATTTTTCTTTTTAGATATCCACATCAATAATGTATTCATCTAACAGGAATGATGTTTTTCATGAATCCTAGGGGAATTCAAATATTTATAGGCTACCAGAAACAAATTATGTTGTAGAAAAATTACTTACATTATGTTGGCATAAGTAAAATTTATTTTCACAGTAAACAGCATTTTCCTTTTATTTGTTATTATGGAAAATTGCATGTTAAATTACATGGAAGACTCAATAAAACATCAAATCTATTATATTTTGGTTTAGGCTGAAATTGCTCGTTTTAAAAGTATAACTCCTGATTTTGCCGCATTCAACAAAGAATCTGGGCATTCCGGTAACCGGCTCAGGCCAGAGACTGCTCCGGACCCCAGACCGGGCCAGCAACACCGGGGAACCAGACGGAGTAGGTACAGCCGGTACGCCTTCTCCAGATGGAGCCCCGGTGACATTGAGCAGCTACTAACAAGGCTCTGGGATGCGGGACTGGGACATCTCCAAATGGCATTAGCGGCCTCGCGACCTTTTCTGAAAAATGAAAACATACAATCTATTGATGCCATCCAGCATGTCTGACGGTTTGAGGAAAACCTCCAAATAATCATAGTGAGATTTCTGTTGAAATTTGAATGTAACCAAAGTAAGGAAAGAGTAAAGTGAAAAATGTCTGCCACATAGGCAGAGAGGGAGTGGGAGGGGGGTATGTGGGGGTTGGTGGTGGATCAAATATGAAAACTTTGTAACTGTATCTCGCAGTAATTCAATAAAAAATAAAATTTTAAAAAAATTTTAAAAAATAAAATAAAAGTATAACTCCTATAGTCTGATAAAGAGCTAATAGAACCCTAAATGTTTTCTATTTTTGACATGACTTTTTTTTAATCCCCTCTCTTCTCTGTTGTTGCAATGCATTCGCAAATGTACCTGATTGTTAACATTAGCATTTTGTGACATGAGAAATTTCACCATTCTTCTCCTTCAACAAAATACAAAAACTATAAATTAAAATCATGCTCTCAAGTCACTGAAGAGATTCTCTTGGAGTGATTTATAGGTCTAGACTTCCATTCACAACCTCAAGTTTGCTGCATAATATGATTATATATTTTAAACAAGTGATTGGAAGGACCCCAATGTGGAAGGCTCAAAAGAAAATTCATTATGGATAAAATGAAAAGTGAACCACGAAGTACAAATTATGGTATGCAATGAATGAAGTTTTCTATTTCCAGGAAGCTCAGAGTCACTGCATCTACTGGCTACAGAATACAGCACTGTCGCACTGTCATCCCGTTGTTCATCAATTTGCTCGAGCGGGCACCAGTAATGTCTCCATTGACTTGTTGTTACTGTTTTTGGCATATCGAATACTCCACGGGGAGCTTGCCAGGCTCTGCCATGCGGGCGGGATACTCTCAGTAGCTTGCCGGGCTCTCCGAGAGGAGGAATCAAACCTGGATTGGACACATGCAAGGCAAATACCCTACACACTCAAGTCCACAGAATGCAGTAAAGATATAAAAGAAATATAAAAGTAATGTACATTTTCTGGTAACTGTATAATCAAGTGTTGTTCTACACCTAACTAGAGAGGCAGTACAGATGAACAGACTCTATTTCTCTGATGCATGTTCTGTAGTGAGGCATACAGAAATAGGATTTAATTTTGCTGAAAGAAATCCCTCACACCACAAAATACTTACAATGGTCACAAAGAAAACGACACTAGCACTCGACAGGGACAAATGGAGATGTTACTGTCGCCCACTCAAGCAAATCAATGAGCAACGGGATGACAGGTGACAGATGATTTTAGAGGTAGTTACAGTTGCTAGGCAAATTGCAGTACTTTGGTCATTTTAAGACCATGTACTATACATGAAAACATGCTTATGGATTTTGATGTATGCAGTTCTTCACAGAAAGTTGTTGCTGTCATTGCAGGTTTAGATGTACGTGGTTAGTACTCCCTTTACATCAATCTAATGACTTCCTCCTTTTCTACTTAAAGACTTGGGTTTACTGCATAGATTTTTGTTAAGTTTATCCCAAGGACAAACAATGGGGTGTATCTTTCATGGGGGACCAGCAAGATAGGCTAGCAGGTAAGGTACTTACCTTGCATGTAGCTGATGGGGTTCAATCCATGGCTCCTTGTTGGCCCCCCAGACCCCCCAGGACTGAGCCCTAAACACAGAGCCAGGAGTAACCCTTGAGCACTGTTGGATATGGCAAAATACACTCCCATCAAAAAATATTTCCTGGGAAGTTCTGATTAAATGTTGTCTAAGGATTTTTGATAGAGATGCATATTTTATTTCAGTCTGAAAATCACAAAATTAATTTCACTGTTTATAAATGTCTGTTGCAGTGTTTAAGTTTTTTCTATCCCTATGAGTGTTAACAATGCTTTCAATTTAATAAGTTTCCATCTTTTATGAAGAATGAGGAATATTTCTATTGATTCCTCACTACAATGTTTTTATATTTTAATAAAACAAAATTGAGCTTTTTCCTTCCTGCAGCTGATGACACCAATATTGAGAGATTCAACTTATCTATAAGGAAAGCTTATTTGATGACTTATGTATTATCTTGACTGGGAGATATTTGATAGAATATTATCATGAGAGTCCTAGAGGACTCCAGTTTTTATTTAATTCATAATTACTATGATTAAATCAATGGAATTATGTCTACTACTAGCTAACACTTACTAAAGACCTACTTGTGTTTATTCAAGCCTTAAACATCACAGACTCAATGAATCTTTATTTGATTCACCTTCATGGATTGAACAGGCTATGTTTTTCATTGATGAAAAGCAGACTTGAGCATTGCTTCCAAGTCTGTCTGTCCCTACATATTACCATATATTTCTTCTATTATTCCTATTTTTTTCTCTTTGAACACAGTGAAAAGCTCTCTTAGGAATAGGGGAAAAAGCACTGTGCATGAGACTTACAGCACACAGAAGTATGATAGAAGTAATAGATCTACAACATACCCAAACCAAACATCATCAGAGTCAACAGCTCAGAGATAAAGCATCTACAGTGGAAATCTAATGACTTCAGATTCCTTGGAAATATTTTGTGTTCTTTTTCATTTTGATGTATTTTCAATGTTTTAAAGCAAATGTACATGATGATGATCTTGAAACTTCACCTCTTTTATGCAAAATTGAACAATTAAAATATTTTAAATTGTCCTTGTTGCATAATAAATCTTGTCACAGTTGACTGACACACATCTAAAAGTCTACATTAATTAAGAAGATAATCAGTGACTACTCAAGATTGGGGCGAGAGCAATAGCACATCGGGTAGGGCATTTGCCTTGCACGTGGCTGACCCGGGTTTGATTCCTCTGCCCCTCTCGGAGAGCCTGACAAGCTACCGAGAGTATCTCGCCCGCATGGCAGAGCCTGGCAAGCTACCTGTGGCATATTGGCTATGCCAAAAACAGTAACAAGTCTCACAATAGAGACATTACTGGTGCCCACTCGAGCAAATCGATGAGCAACGGGATGACATTGATGATAGTGACAGTGGCAGTAATGTTCAAGATAAATATTCTGAAACAAGTGAAACTGATAAAACTCAAAACGTTTTCATGGAGTATTTTATACCAAGTTATCAAAATATTGAATGACTTCATTTTAACTTATTTTATAAAAACAGCATGTCATTACTAAGCTTACATGGTTTTATATTTATCATCACTTTACAGATAAAACCCACAAAATGATGAAGACAGGGAAATCATATCTATAAAATCATTTATCTATAGATATTGTGTTTCAGTTCTAGTCTAGAGTTTGTATTAAGGTTGCCATTTTTAAGAATCTTGTATTTTTTAAGTCATGTTTTATCCCTGGCCAGATAGAAGGACTGTTATTATTTTATTCAGTTCACTTTTCATAATTTCAGAGAATTTTGAAAATAAAATGCATAATTCATTTCTTATGTTTTACAAATGATTGACACAGTCCAAGAAAAAAAAGACAAGTTTTTCCAAGTTTATAGACCTGAGATGGGATTTCATAATCAAACGTGCCTGTGGATTGCTTTTCAATGGTGGGCTCTGAGATTGTCCTTTTTCCATTCACCATTCCAGAATATTTTTCCAAAAATATCTTGTGAGGTCCAAATGGTAGCCAGCATTCTGTCTTTGGTTGATGAGCCTGTACATTTCCTAATCCAACACTTCTCTTGAAAAAAAAGAAATATAAAATATATTGCAATTAATACTAATGGGGGAGTCTATACTTTGTGGAGAAAATTGGAAGCTTGCCTACCTGCTATTCTTTTTCATCTCTTGGCTGACAGAAAAACAACCCAAAGCCAAGGGGAAAAACAGGGACCCAGGAACCATGATGTGAAGCAACTGTCACTTTCTTTTACATCTTTTATCTGTGTGTATGTGTGTGTGTGAAGTTTGTGTGAAGTGTGTAATTTTGCTTCTGTGCCACTGAAGTTTATTTATTAATAATAACCCATGACTTTCCAAAGTGCAGATCTCCTGCCGCATAAATAGTCCTGGAGCCCAAACATAACTTTATCTTTTTTCTTACATTCTTACATTTTCTTACATGTCTGTACACAGCTGCTTCTACCCAGTTTCTCATTCAGCAGTGCGCAAAACTCCCTTGGGGCTTCAGTATTTCCAACTGCACTCAGTGTCTAGACTTTCTTAACTTCTGCATTGTTTTCCTTCTCTTCTTTCTCTCTTTCCTAAGAACTGGCTGTTTATAGTCATCATTGTTTCCACCGTGGAAACTCACGATGTCAGTGGAGAGGAGAAGCATGCCCTTGGTGCTCAAAATTAAACAAGTTAATTAGACTGCAAACTTAGGCACTTTTCTTAGATTCTTGCCTTCCAAGGTATGAAAGGACTTCTTGCTTCCCCTCCCCACTGATAATGAAGTGGTAGAAAAAGTAATAACCATCTTTCCCTGTATCACTGTTGTCCCGTTGCTCATTGATTTTTGCTGGAGCGGGCACCAGTGACAACTCCATGGTGAGACTTGTTGTTACTGATTTTGATGTATTGAATACACCACGGGGAGCTTGCCAGGCTCTTCTCTGAGAGTATCAGGGTGAGATACTCTCGGTAGCTTGCCGGGTTCTCCGAGAAGGCCAGAGGAATCGAACCCGGGTCAGCTGCATGCAAGGCAAATGCCCTACTTGCTGTGTTATCGCTCTAGCCCTCCTTACTCAACATAAAATTACTCAGTGCCTAACATAAATCTAATAACATTAGAGAAACTGAAGGAGGGATCAAATAATATTACATCTATCCAGATTTATTATCAATTCAAAACAGGTTATTATTATTAATAATAGTGAGAAAAGAACTCAGAGAAAGGAGTTTTTATTATTGAGTAATTTTATAGAAAATATTTCTTGAAATTTAGGATGATGAGAAAGGTCTTTCACTAAGTGAACCTCTCACAAGGCATTAAAGGGCATAGAATTTTCATAAGCAATAAACAAATCAAAATCATATTGGTTCTTTGTTTTGTCTATATTTTTTCTCTATGTATTAAATCTACAAACATTTATTGGGTATGTATAGCGAGTGGAAGATACTTAACTGAAGTCTGAGATAGAAAAAAGATGAGCCAATCGAGTTTTCACTCTTTCAGAGCAACCATAAAATTTGAGACCACGATATATAATACACTTTGATGTGTGTTACAATATACTTGATAATACTCAATTTAAGGAGGTACAAAGGTTTCTGAGAGCATGTTCATAGTAGTGTTAAAAATAGCTTCGTTCTTGCAAAGGAGTGAATATAGAAAAATGACACAAAGGGACAATATGACTGAAAATTCATTTAAAATATGGGTTGAGGGGCTGAAGCGATAGCTGAAGAGGGTAGGGCATTTGCCTTGCACGTGGCCAACCCGGGTTCGATTCCCAATATCCCATATGGTCTCCTGAGCACCGCCAGGAGTAATTCCTGAGTGCAAAGCCAGGAGTAACCCCTGTGCATCGCCAGGTGTGACCCAAAAAGAAAAAAATGAATTGAAGAACTGAGGCCAAAAAGCAGAATTCAAGTAGAAGCAAGGATATGGAGCAAACCCTCTTCTTAGTTTGAAGACTCTAGTACCGTCCTGATGTATATGGAAACTGTGAGGGTCATTTCCAGAGATCTAATGTTAGAAGATACTTTGCAGAGGAGCTGCAGTGATAGTACAATGGAGAGGGCATTTCCCTTGCTTGTGGCTGGTCCAGATTTGGTTCCCGGCACCCCATATTGTTCTTGAGCCTGCCAGGAGTGAGCCCTGAGTGCAGAGCCAGGAGTAAGCCTTGAGCACCGCAGGGTGTGGTTCAAAAACAAAAACACACACACAAAAAGATGCATTGCAGAAAATACATTCTTGTCTGGTCTTTTTAGTACAAGGACCTTAGACCACAGTTCTCCTCCTGGAAGATTCATCCCTCAGGTACTGTTTAAAGTTCACTTCTGTTTATCAGCTCATTAGATCCTTCGACATGGAGCCAGAGAGACAGGAAAATGGGGTTATGTGCTTGCCTTGTATAAGGCTGATTTGGTCTCTGGCACCACATACAATTCCCTGGAGCATCCCCGAAGGTCATTTCTGAGCACAGAACCATGAATAATCCTCGAATGCCATAGAATATAGCTCCCAAACCCTAAATAAATACAAGGAATCTTCTGACAAGATAATCATTATTGTAAATGTTACTGTTTATCTTGTCTCTTTTTTTGGTGGCAGGGGTTCTGTTTGAGACATACCTGTCAGTGCTCAGGGATTACTCCTGATTACGTGCTCAGGGATCACCTCTGGCAGGGCTCAGAGGACCATGTGGGGTACCAGGGATTGAATGTGAGTGTGTGCATGGGAAGCAATGGACTCGGAGTGTAATCTCCCCTGCTCCTCCAGGGATCATTCCTGGTGATTCTCAGAACCAGGTGTGGGATCAAGCCTGGGTCATCTGTGCACAAGGCAAATGCCTTACCCCTGTTCTTTCTCTTGACCCTTCGTGTTTCCTTTTTACAAATGAGGAAACTGACGCAGAGTAATTCAGCAGGTTTTTGAAAGACTCAAAGCACCCAGGTTTGAGAGCCAGACCAAGAATGCAAGAATCCTAGTTGAATTCTAAGATTTTTAGCTATTGTTTTTTTCACTTGAATGCAAAGGAGAAAAAATGAGGCAGAGGAGGCAAGGAAGCAGAAGGTACATTACCAAACTGGGCCCATTCAGCTAAAGGAAGGAAGGACAGAAAGAAGCAGGTGTCCCAGGGGTTTTATAGATGGGTGTTTTAATAAGTCAGCAGCCAACCCAAGTTCTATTTCTCCATCCCTCTCGGAGAGCCCAGCAAGCTACCGAGAGTATCTCGCCTGCACGGCAGAGCCTGGCAAGCTACCCATGGCATATTCAATATGCCAAAAACAGTAATGATGAGTCTCACAATGGAGATGTTACTGGTGCTCGCTCAAGAAAATCAATGAGCAACGGGGTGACAGTGACAGTGATTTTAATAAGTCAGCAGCCATAAGATGAGTGGATCACCAGTCTGGCTTGCCAGAATCTTTCCTATAGAAGCTTTTAAACAGGGATTACTTGCATATACAGTCCAGATGTTTTGATAAGACCCTTCTCTCTCAAGTGGGATCCGTGCAACAGCTCTTCCTGTGGAACTAGCAGGAAGAATGTACATTTCAAGGGTAGGAAGTGGCTAGAAGCCTCTTTCTTTCTTCACTTTACCTGTCAATCAATGTTTACATCATCTCCTCAAATTCTCCACCCCTACAACAGGCTCTTACGGAAGATATACCCCCACATCTTCCAAAATTAGCTTGATTAGTGAGCAAGGGAGTTAATTTACATGAAAATCACATATTTGGTGCCTATTCAAACAAAGTGGAGGAGGTCAAGGCCACGGCAGCAATATACGCATATGCCCAAGAAACACAGATTGCGATAATGAATTTTTTTTAATAAAATTAACATTTTCCACTAAGAACCCAATGAATGGAACCAGCAATATGTTAAATGCAGGCAACCACTTGTGTCTTTAATATATATAATACAGATAAGACATTGCCATACTTGGGTCAGCAGGACAGCAGGTATGGTGTTTATCTTGTACCTGGCGTACAGAGATTCGATCCCTGGCACCCCATATGGTCCCCCTAAGCTTGCCAGGAGTGATTTATGAGCAAAGAGCTCAGAGCTAGAGTAAGCCTTGAGAGTCACCCAGGATCGCCACCCCCAGAAATAAATTGGCATACTCATAAATTAGGTATGACAAAAAGCTCTTTCTGGATAATAGTACGGGTGCTCTCTTGAATAGCAATAAGACTGTTCATGGTCATTCACTTTTGAAGAATAGATTTTTCTCATTAGAGACATTTCAGTATTCACTAAGTACAAACTTTGTAGGTGGTTATTTAAGGCTTTCTTTGACCTTGCAGTCAAAGGAACAAGTAGCTGATGGAATATTTACACCTCGCCTGAGATCGGCTTCTGGAGGAACTTGTTCAGGCTGTGTGTATGCATACCTATTGGCTGGGGGGAAGAAGCACTCTTGAAACCATGTTTGAAGAAGATTGAATGCCATTGGTCAAGCAAATAGCTGCAAATCTAAACAAATCAAACTACATAAAACTAGGAAACTTCTGCAGTGGAAAAGAAATAATGACAAGAATAGGAAGATATCCCATAGACTAGGATAAAATATTTGCCCACAACTCATCTGATAAAGCACTTGATATGCAATATAGATATGTAAATAGCAATGCTAGAGAAAAGTAAACAAACCCATTAAAAATTAGGGTGAGAACACTTGGAAACTGGCCTCACATGCTGGGGGAAAAGGCAGCTGAGATAGAGTAGGGGACACCTAGTAGAGGATGTTGGGAGGACCCACTCGGGTTGAAAGATGCGTGCCAAAAGTAGACTATAGACAGAACATGATGGCCACTCAATACCTCTATTGCAAACTACAACACCCAAAAGGAGAGAGAACAAAAGGGAATGCCCTGCCGCAGAGGCAGGGTGGGGTGGGTGGGGGATGGGGTGGGGGTGGTGGGAGTGATACTGGGAACATTGGTGGAGGAGAATGGGCACTGGTGGAGGGATGTATACGATCACTGTATGACTGAAATGCAAACATGAAAGTTTACAAGTTTGCAACTGTATCTCTGTGATTCACTAATAAAAATTTTTTTAAAAATTAGGGTGACAGATGAACAAAAATTTTCTCAAAGAAGTTATACTGTTGGTCAAGAGGCATATGAAAATATGCTCTACCTCACTAATCAAGGAACTGGAAACCAAAACAACAAAGAGATACCAATTCATGCCAGAGACACTAACACACATCACACACACACACACACACACACACACACACACACACACACAAACAGTGTTCGCATTGATGTGGGGGAAAGGTATCTACAGTATCTCAGTTGGTAGGAAAGCTGACTGGTCCAACCCTTTTGAAAAACAATACAACTACTTCTTAAAAAACTACGATGCAGCTACTTATTTCCCTTCTTTGCCTCAGGTTATAGTGTGTAGTTTCTCAAATGTTCAGCATCTTGAATGGTCCATATACTCAGTACTACTCCACAAACCTAAGTCATACAGTCTGCTTTGCTCTACAGAGAGACTAACACCTAACCAGGATTGGTTACTTCTTTTCCAAGGTTCATTTATTTTTATTCACTAACTCCCATTCAACAACAAAAAGATACTACAGAGTCAGACCCCTGTAGATTGGTAAATGGCAGTTTTAATAAGGGAGACTGCAGTGTCCACAAAAGGAGTAGCTCTCCAAATCCACCTACCAGAACCTTAAGAGCTTACGCAGATGCCCTGGCAACATTCAGTTGCATATGATAGTCCAGATGGTTCTAAAAACACCTTGTTCTCACAAGGTAAAGTCCTTGAAAATGGTTCCTGCTAAAGGGAATGGTAGGTAAAGAGGAAATTCTAAGGACAAGGGAGAAAAAGACTTGAAATTTTCTTTGTACAGCTTGTGGGCCAACCAGTGATCTATTTTTATTTATTTATTTATTTATTTTTTGGAACGACCTCCAACAGAATTCTTACTTTTGGGCAGAGGTAGAAAAGAGAGAAAGTTAAAATGGAGCAAGTTAAAAGTTTAGCTGTGTTTAAGAAGACATCCCACTCCCCTCTTGCATTTTCTCTGGAGACTTGAAAATTTGCATTGCTTCCAGATATAATTTCTGTTAGACTACTATTTCCTTGAAAGACAAGAAATGTTGATTTGAAATTATGAGTGCAAATTTCGGATGCATGTGATTTGCACATCTTGAATTGGCTGCTTCTGAAATAGCTTTTAACCTGCTGGAGATGCAGAGGTTTCACGAGTGACAATTTTTAAAGAGTAAACATTTCCCCAAAAGTTAAAAACATCTCCTCATATGACTGTGAGTCATATGCAGCAAACCTATGGCAAAGATTGTTTTTATCTCATTAATCAATAATGACATCATGATGATGGTACAATAAGTTCAGATAAACACTTTACTTGCAGAAAAGTATGTTTTTCTAGGAAAATGAAGTGATTTGTATTTCAGTAAACAGGAGATATGTAATTTGCTCTTGGTTTTTGACAAATTTACTTCTATACCTGTATGTGAAAGAAATAGCCTAATTAATAAGGAATCAACCTAAGATGGACACTTTAAAAATGCTTTTCTCTCTGCCAATTGGCCAGCTCACAGCCAATTATATTCATCTGATCGTTTTTCCCAAAATTAAATCCTTAAACAACTAAACTATGGAAAGAGCTATGGGAATGAACTAAACTAAAGTTAAGAGCATAATTATAACAACACAAAATGTATTATTGGAGAAAAATATAAGTATTAAAAAGTTTTGCTTAAACTACAGGTTTTCAAATACATGTGCTACAATGTTGAATTGTTTTTTTTTTTCCAGTTCAAAATTCACTACTTCTTAACATATAATTAGTAGCATCTAGTACTGATTTTAGGTCTCTCAAATTAGAGGTTCTTAAGATGTGAAGCTTCTCTATCCAGTAGGTCTCAATAAAAAGAATGACCTGAGAGAAAGTACAAGGAATAGACACTTACCTTGCAGGTGACCAACCCAGGGCTGATTCTGGCTAACTTTGTACCACATTTGTACCACATATGTTCCTTTGAGGGCTCCATGAGCATACCACAAGGCCCAGAGTTCCACTGGGCATGACCTAAACCCTACCCTCACCCCCAACTAAAAAGTTGGAAAGGCTGGGAAAAGCACGCACTGTGGTAGAAGTTAGAAAATAAAGAATTCTGAGGAACTCAGATGGCTCGATTCTTTGATCATAAAGGAGACGTTCGTTTCTTCCTTCAAACACAATGGAAATCTTAGTGTCCAAGAGAACTTCTAAATTTCAGCGATTTTGATGTGTGTAAACCTTTGGTTTACTGGAAATAACTGCAATCATGCATTTGGCGACTTTCACTTTTTATACATTGTCAAAATGTCAGAATGATTTCAGATGAAAGATTTCTCTTTTCCTCTGGGTGTATATAAAAGAAAATTAAAAACTCCCCCCCAACTCCTTTACTCATTTCAGCCAGATAAGGTTTAAGGCTTGGAAAGAAATTTCATTTATACTTTTCCATGTTTGGCTGGAAGTTTCAGCCTGACATCGAGTGGAGATTGATAGTCCTTATATTTCTCCACAATGTAATTGTTACCCGGGTTCGGAAAGTCAAACAAAATCTGAGAAAGGCATTTATATCATGTTTTTAAAAAGCTTGATTCTGTTTCCTCTCATTCACACAAGCCCCCCACATGAACCCATCTAGAAAGTTTATAAACAATATTTAATGTATAATTCAAAGCTTACCCTTACTTTTAACTGCTTGGGTGGTTAGGAATAAGGTTGATTTGTTTCTCTCTATACGAGAAAAGTGTATTCCAAAAGAGTTTTGCCTCATTTAAAATGGCGATGCAAAGCTTACTTTGTTTGAAAATAGTAGCTTCCTTCCTATGAAGTTGTGTATCATTTAGATGAGACTATTAAATTTGTGCAGATTTGGCTCCTAAAAATTTCACAAAATCAAGAAACTAAAGCATGTCACATAAGGTATTAATTACCAGGAAATTCAAATTTTTAAAAAGGTCTAATGGATGCTGAACATATCCTTTGCATGCAGAAAGCACGTGTTTGAGTCTCAGCATCACGTGGAGCACCATGCCAAAATAATAAAGAAGTAGAAGAACATCATATAAATCCAGTTGCTTCTGCAGAGAAGATATATTTAGGGAGTGGGAAAAAAGACTTAGATTTTGAACAAGTCCTCATTTTTGTTATTATCAATTATACATAAATATGTATATATAGTTTATGAAATACGATGCAAATATATAAATTTGCTTAATAATAGCTACAAACAATAAAGCGTATGGCATAAGAGGATTTTGCAAATTTGCCAGGACTGATATGGCAAACTTGTCATAATCTTTGGGAAGTTCAAGGTACAAAAATAATATGTGTAATTTAAGTAACACAGCCACACAAAAGTGCACTTATTTGTGTGCATATGCGTTTTAAAAAACTAAAGGCTATACCTCTAATAATTATGTGTGTGTGTGTGTGTGTGTGTGTTCTAGATCTGAAGTATAGTACAGTGGATAGGGCACTTGCTTTGCATGCAGCCTAACCCAATTCGATCTCCAGAACTACATCTGCTCCCCTGAGCACCCGCAGGAGTGATATCAGAGCACAGAGCAGGAAAAATCCCTGAGCACAGTCGGGGTGGCAAAAAAATAAATAAATAAAACAAGAGTGAGGACTAGGGCATAGTACAGAAACACAGATTTTGTAGGACTCATTTAATAATCATCTCTACTGAGCAATGGGATGACAGTGATACAGTGATACATAAAGATAACCAAAATACTATGAGTGCAGGAGTTTTCTTAGCACTTTGTATATATTACCTTATTTACTAACAGACATAGTCTTGTTATAGCATCACAGACTGTGAGGTTTAAACAACAGACATTTGTTTCTCACAGCTGTATAGCCGGGATATCCAAGGTGAAGGTACCCTCTAGTTTCATGATGGGAGCTCTCTTCCTTGTTTGTGGAGGGTCCCACTGACTTTTTTCACATGGGTTTTATAGCTCTAAGGAAACTTAGGCGACTGATCTCATCATGAAGCTTGATTCTCATGATCTCATCAAACCCTCTTAAAGGCTATACATCCCAAGTCTTTCTCATTGGGGATTGGGGTTTCAATGTAGAAAATTGGGGGAGATTCAAAGTTTTAGTCCTACTTGTCTAATAGAGTCATTTTACATAATATTTAGTTAATTTATATAAAATTAGTGTGATTCACTCATGGGACGTTTCCTTTCTCCTCTTTCTCCTTTTCCTCCTCCTCACTCCTTTTTCTCTCACCTTCCCTAATTAAAACTTTATATCCATTTAAAAAGAATTAATATATAATAAAATAGTTTATATTTACATCTTTAAAAGGGCCTACACAGACAGAAAGTTATATATTTCCTCACATTATAAAATGAGAATCCTTTTGTACTGATGCCCTGTTGGATAACATTTTGCTGCTCCCTCAGGGAGCTTAAGGTCTATTGAGCCACTCCTACAACAGAGCAACTGAGGCACAACTAATAATCCTATATTGCTTTTCTCTTTCCTTTATGCCATTTATATAGTTTATTTAGCAATGTCCTTTTTGTATAGACACAGGAGGGCAATTGATGCAATTAGGTAACGTGGGAGTTAATCAACTCCAAAATAATATTTACTCCTGAGCATCTATATTTATTTGACTTAAGCCTCAGTTTCCCTTAGTTCCCAGCACTCCAAAAGCAGGGTCCCAGTGAGAGACTGATGGACCCAGGGCAAGCTGTGAGCTACCCTGGCATCGAAATGGGCCAGTCCAAGTGCCATAATACTTAACTGTAAGTTAAGAGCACAGTCATAGTCATGGACAAACTCTGTCATTACCCAAATGAGGTAACTGAATAAGGACCCTGCTGGGGTTAGGAAGACTAACCTGGCCTGCGGACTGTGGTCCGGAATATATAGTGAGATGTCCTCAGGAAGAACCAAACTTTCAGCTTGGTATATCTCTTGACATTGCTAAATAAACTATCCACATGACATAAAGGAAAGAGAAAAGCAATATAGGATTATTAGTTGCATCTCACTTGCTCTGTTGTAGGAGTGGCTCAATAAGCCTTAATCTCCCTGTGGGAGCAGCAAAGTGTTATCCAACACTGCCCTACATTTTTTTTTTATATGAGGGGAAATGGGGTATCCACACCCAGCTGTCCTGACTCTGCACTCAGCTCAGAGTTAATTCCTAGTGGGACTTGGGTCTCAGGAGACTATAATGGATGGCTGGGTTGGAATCGGATCAACTGCATGTAAGGTAAGTGTTCTACCTGCTGGGCTAGTTCTCCATGTGCCAGCCCTATGCTACTTCTTAAGAATTACACCAATATCGAAATCCAACAATATATAATGTTTCATTCTAGCAAAGAAGGGAATTACTTTATATAAGTGGGTGAAGCTAAGGTGCATTTCTAAATGATAGCATCCCATTTCATTTGATCATCCCTTCATCTCAAAGTGATATCAGCGTTCTTTTAAGAACTTGTACAAATAATACTGAAATTCTGAGCCATACCAGGAGAATATTTTTGTTTTGTTTTCTCTTTTATTTATTTATTTATTGGGGGGATGGGGAGGTGGTGATCCCAACTGTGCTCAGATCCCTGGTGATTCTCAGCCAGCAGAGGCAGATGTTCAATGCTAGCACCCAAGAATGTGGATCTTCTCAGGACTTACAGTATCAGAGACAACCAGTGTCACCTTAACTATACTCAGAAGAGACCTTCTGGGCCCACTCAGTAATGCTCAGGAGACCATATGCCAGGCATATGCTAGGCATGTACCCCTAGTCCCAATACTATCTCCCAGGACCCCAGAATCTTAGGCTTATGGTGAAGGGTAATACCTTGCAATCTTTAGATGACTATTATGCAAATTCAAATTCGGCAAGCACTCATTCAGGCTAAGAAACATGTTGTGTTTACACTCCCCCCCCAGACCTTGTACAAAGAAACAAAGTCAATTAATTTCTAGCTAATGACACCTCCCAATAACTTATTTGTAAATTCTCTTTTTCTGTTTCTATGTACTTAGGCCCAAGTAATTTGGCTTCTATAGTACGTCTCTATGTTTTTTTCTCCTATACCTTAAATAACAATCTCACAATAATCTCTCCTATTGTATATACCTATATAGTTGAAATTAAACTTTATTGGTACCTTCTTTTTGAAAGTTAATGTGTTGCTTTTAGTGAGATAACTGACGGACTAGTAGTATCTGCAATTTTTAACTTTTAAGCCATATGAGAGGCACAAAAACACTGCCAATTTGCCATATGAATGCACCAGGAAAGTATCTTATTGGTCTGTACTGTGAATCTTAGAATGCATTAACATTTCTTTATACACTTTTATGCAAAACATTGTATTCCACACATTTTATTCAGCATGTCCCATCCATTTCTTTATGCAATTAAATGAGTTCTCCTGGTTATTCTCATGCTGCATGGTGATGCGAGACGTTGCCACTGCTCCTTGTTCTAAATCTGAAACTTTCAAACTTTATTAATTTTTTAAATTTTTTTATATTTTTGTTTTTCGGGTCACACCAGGTGATGCACAGGGGATACTCCTGGCTCTGCATTCAAGAATTACTCCTGGCAGTGTTCAGGGGGCCATATGGGACGCTGGGAATGCAAATGCCCTACCACGCTGAGCTATTGCTCCAGCCCCTCAAACTTTATTTTTAACAATTGTGTATTTCCTTCTAAGAAGCAGCATTTAAAAAAAAAAACGGTAGTGAGTTTAACAAGAGTCCTCTAAATAGTCATGTCCTATCAAAAATTCATGAATATGGTAGCATGGGGAATGTAATTAGACTACATATGTTTTTATTGCTATAAAATATAATTTTATTAACAATAAAATCTCTATCCAGCAAGTGGTGTCCTTAGGGAAAAATAAACAGAGGATGCGAAAAAAAATAGTTATGTGAAAACAGTCAAAGAATGCTATGGTTTATGAGATACTACCGGCAGCTGAAAGAAGCAGAGAAAAACTTTTCCTAGACCCTTCATATGGACATTGGATTGGCAGAAATTTTCATTAAAAATATAGATTTCAAAACTATGAGTGATGTACTTCTTTGTTTACGTCTTTGCTGGGAAACTAATAGAAAAGTTGAAACACCAATATGATAATTATGATGATCAAAAGCATCATCAAAAATAAGTCTATATTAAAGGTGATCTTTGAACTCTCGAGTTAGGTCAGTCTGAGATGCTGGTGATATTTGCAAGAGACCCTCCTGATCTCCCAGAACTTCACTCTTAAGAGTGACAACAATGACCTCAGAGAAATGTTAACACAATGTGGTAACTGTACCACTATATCACTGTCATCCCGTTGCTCATCGATTTGCTCAAGCGGGTACCAGTAACGTCTCCATTGTGAGACTTGTTGTTACTGTTTTTGGCATATCCAATATGCCACAGGTAGCTTGCCAGGCTCCACCGTGTGGGTGGGATACTCTTGGTAGCTTGCTGGGCTCTTCGAGAGGGGTGGAGGAATCGAACTCAGGTTGGAAAGGAGTAAGGCAAATGCCCTACCCTCTGGGCTGCCAATCCAACCCAACACAATGTGGTCAAATGGATATAAATCTATTTCTTATTTACAAACACAGAATGGTTGGTTCCCTCAATCATATTCGTCTCAGCAACATCTCCACAAAAATTGCATAGGGCAATCCAAAAAAAGTCTATACGTACTGTATAAAAGCGAAGGGGAAAAAAATCAGGATTCCAAATCTTCTAAAGCATTTCACACTAAGTTATTTTCTTGGTAATTCTTTAAGACATTGAAAACTTGAGAGATTCCTCAGAAAAGACGGGCTTATCTTTGGTTAATTCTATGTTAGCTCTACGTTCATTCTTGATGCACAGGCATAGATCTGTGCATCTAGACAAACATGGAATGAAATTTGGGTGAGCCCTGTGAGAACAGCCATGCAACCTGATTTTACCCACAATGTCAATACCTTCTTTGAAAACAAAATGAGAGCAATTTCTTTTCCGGTACTTAAGTACTGCTATAAGGATAAGCAAACACAGTTACATTATTTACTCTGTGCTTTTATCTATTTCCCAAATCACATACCTGGGTTGTTGATACTTCTTATGTTAATTTCTAAAAAGACTGATGGAAAAGAACCTAATATATTTTTAATATATATGTAACAGTAACTTTTAAGTAAAATGAAATGCTGTATAGGTAGATTACACTTACTACTTGATATTTTGAATTTTCCAATGTATTGTTGGCATTTTTATTTATGAGTAACATACTTTTAAATTTTTTTTTTTTTGGGTTACAACTGGCAGTGCATAGGAGTTACTCCTGGTTCTGCCCTTAGGAATTACTCCTGGCAGTGCTCAGGGGACCATATAGGAGGCCACATGCGAGGCAAACACACTATCCATTGTATTATCACTCTGACCCCTATAACATAATTTAAAAAATATATATACCTCATTCTAATTCTGCAAAAACTTAACACAACTTTTTTAGCACAGTACTTTCATCTGACCAGCAATGTCATAAATGCTGGGACACTCATAATGCTCTTTTTTTCTGTTCTGTTTTTTGATTTTACTCTGTATCCTTTAAAACAAATGAAAAGGAAAATATTTTTATTGTGCTTTCTTCGAGAGTACACAATAGCCAACTTGTCTCGACTAGAAATTATTGCTGCTTTAATAGGCATATAAATGGATACATAGTAAAACATTATTTCACATGAAAATGAAACATGATTACAATACTGAAACTGTTTACTTTTTCAAATACTCTAGCAGAAGGAAGCAACAATATGAGTCCATATGATATATAATCACTTAACAAATGTTCTAGTCTTTTTAAACTAAGCTACAGACACATGCTGTCCCAGGAGGGGAAAGGTTTTTCTCTCTCGGCTTTTCCTTCCCCTGGTGGTGGTGTGGTGACTGCCATCTTATAAGGCCCACTAAAGAGAGGTACGAACTTGCAGCGATGGTATGCTTGGGAGATCTCGGGACAGGTGTGGGGGAGGGCTGGGGGTGCGGTTACCAGCACCACTCTTCGAGGAGATGTGACCCGAATGTCTGCACATGTGTGGACCCTCTGTTGCTGAATGCCCATAATCCCGGAGGCCAGTAAACAGTGGTACGAGCTTGCATTGATGCAATTTCTGGCAGAAATTTCTCTGGACTTAGTTACTAAAATACTATAATACAGAAATCCAAAGTGATAGCGGCCGCGTGACCTCATTTGCTTTTTGGGTTAGCTATTATTAACTGGCTACTAATATTGCAGAATTTATTAATTAATATTTGTTAATAAATAATTACAATAAAATTGTAAATATTTTATATTAATAAAATATTAATTGTAAATGAAGGAAGAGTGTTTCATTATAGAACATTACAAGGTAATACGTTATAATTATTAACTTAATAATAAAAGATCTGTGATTATATATCATTACCTCATTCCATTCTCAGCAATGGAAAACAAATTATCAAATGTTGCCTTTCAGCAGGTCTGATTTTGGGGGGAAAATTCCAAATAATAATGGTGAGTTTTCTGTTGAAATATTGAATATAATCAAAGTAAAGAGAAAGTAAAGTGAAAATCATCAGCCACGCAGGCGGGGTGGGGGTGGGGGTGGCTATGGGAGGTATACTGGGATTCTTGGTGGTGGAACATGTGCACTGGTGAAGGGATGGGTGTCTTATCAATGTATCATTGAGACTTAAGCCTGAAAGCGTTGTAACTTTTCACATGGTGATTCCATAAAAAATTAAAAATTAAAAAAAACCCAAATGTTCTAGTCTATGAAAATACCTTTTTCATATCCTCAATTGAACATTTTACCAAAAACCTGGCTATCTTATTCACAAAAGACCCGAATCATAATATTTGAACTATACTGTAATTTAAACCAAATGGATATTACTAAGACTTCGTGTGCCAACATACTGATATTCAAACATATTAAAAACACATATACTTATGTATATTAAACCATATAATTTGTTGCACATAATAAATGCATATATTATATATGTTATATATAATTTGGTTGCATATAATAAATGGTTGCATATAATAAATGAACTGGAGCGGTAGCACAGCTGTTAGGGCTTTTGCCTTGCACACAGCCGACCGGGTTCAATTCCTCCGTCCCTCTTGGAGAGCCCGGCAAGCTACCGAGAGTATCCTGCCCACATGGCAGAGCCTGGCAAGCTACCTGTGACGTATTCGATATGCCAAAAACAGTAACAACAAGTCTCACAATGGAGACATTACTGGTGCCCGCTTGAGCAAATCGATGAACAGGACGACAGTGCTACAGTGTAAAATAAATGCAACTGAACACATGAACATGTAACTAATTATGTTAATTGTGTTGTAGAAATTTTGGTGTTTAGTAAATTTTTCCCAAACAAAGTATGATTCTGTATCTTAAAAATACAAATGTGTTAATTAATACATGCATGCTAGACACATATATTTAAAATGTCTAAACACTGGTTCAAAATAAATGTATTTACATTTCAAAGGCAAAATTAACTGCCTACACAATTCAAGCTGAATATTTATTGCGTTTTTATACAGATAAAACAGATTCTTACACACACATAAACAAAAGATCCAATTTCTAATGTTTTTCATAATATGTGAAGAATGACTTATTACTTGTCACTTAAGAAAACACACACTTCCTCTAAGGTTGGACAATTCATAAAACTGTCTTTATAATGTACTGCATGTCCATACGTAGGAAATCTATGAAAGACTTGCTATTTTGTCATAATTTGCAATATATATGTATGTACATATGTTGTATATACATATATATATTTTATTGGTGCATCATGCCAACTTTCCATTCCCTTTGCCAAATGAGTTGACTAAATTGTTAATGCATAATATTTTAAGTAGAATAGTTATCCAAGCCTATTTTTCCCTAATATACTTTTTAAGGGCAAAGGTCAAAATATTCCAATCAGTTGACGCACTCAATCTAATTTATGCACCCAGGAGCCTAGAATTGTGCGTCATTTGGCTACTTTTCCATTTTTTTCTAGTGAGATTAAAGATAGGTATTTCACTGAATTTATAATCCAAATTAGAATAGAACAAGAAAATGAACTATGGTTGCCCAGTAGCTGTTGTAGTACTTTGTTTTCAAGGGTCAAATTGGAACATCTGGAATTAAATGGAAAAGACTGCCAAAGAGAATAGTCAAGAGTTCTTTCAATCTTGTAAGTAGCAACCTGAAATGGGTAGCATGATTAATTTAAGGATTATAGGCTATTTTGGGAGGACACTTTTGATGACTAACACCAATTTTTGGGTAGAATGTTGGCCTTCCAGAAATATTGGAGGAAAGTTGGGGCTGGAGAGATAGCACAGTGGGTAGGGCCTCGCACACAGCCGACCTGGGATCAATTCCCAGGATCCATTTCATCCCCTGATCACCAACAGGAGTAATTCCTGATATTAGGCCAGGAATAACCCCTGTGCATCGCCAGGTGTGACCCAAAATGCAAAAAATAAATAAATAAATAAATAAAAAATAACCCAAAGAAAGAAAAGAAAAAGAAATATTGGAGGAAAGCAGAAAAGTGAATTTTCAACTCATTGTCATTCTAAAGAAATGGCTCTATTTCTAAAGTTTTCAATAGAGAGAAGTATATTAGTGAAAATAATAATCTTTATGATTATGAGAGAACAATATATTCTTGCAATTCAAGTGGTAAAGCTCCCCATCCTCACTAAAAAAGCTGTGAAAACAGAAACAAAAAATTTTAAAATAATCAATAGCAAAAAGTTTTAAAAATTAAGGGAGGGCCAAGTTGATTGTACAGCGGTTAGTGCAGTTAGTGCACTTCTGCACAGGATCCAATTCTGTCCCTGATACCACATTTCCTCTCAATCGCCTCCAAGTTACCCTTAGTGCTGATTGTACCTTCAAATACTGCTAGATGACTCTGGTGGTCTCTGACACAATAGGGCTCAAACAGCACCATGTCCTCTGTTGCTTACGTTGAATCATTGGCCCAGTGGCCCAAGTATCACCAGGAGTGGCTTATGAGCAACCAAAGAATTGATAGGAAGACTCACCCTAAAATAAATAAATAAATAATAAATGGAAAGGCAGGGAAAAGAATCAAATACTTAAACCTAGAATACTGGAATCTGATCATTCTGAAAAAAAAAAGAACAAATTAAAATCTTTCAGATGAATTTGAGGAATCCTGTGTGTTATGTTTTATTTTTTATCCTTAAAATAAAACTTGGCCAACTTTGAAAATAGCCAGCATTTTCATAAAGTATATAATTTTAAAAATTCCCAAGAGTGTACTACCCAGCATAAAAGTAAAATCTTTGAAAAAAATATTTATATTTCTGCCATCTGTTATTGATGACCATTTATCATTGTGAATGGAGGAAGAGTGTTTCATTATATAACATTACAAGGGAATAGGTTATAATGCCACTTTATTTAAAATATCATATCTTCTAGCCTGAGACCAATCTTCAGAAGAGCACAGTGACCTCCTCTGAGGCTTCACATTAGAGACACCTTATTCATCTGTACCCAGATGACTGAACCTATAAATCTGTGCATATGTAAATTTATGTACATATGAATGTATATGGAAAAATCATATGACTTGGATTTTGATGAGATTAAGGGCCATCCTATCACTAAATCCCATTGATCGTTGAGTTGCTCGAGCTGTCTCTGTAACCTCTCCATTCATCCTATTCCTGAGATTTTAGAAGACTCTGTCTTCTCGGCCTTCCCAACGATGCCGCATTGGAGGCTCTTTCAGGGTCAGGGGAATGAGATTCAGCTGGTTACTGGCTTTGGCATATGGATATACCATGGGAAGCTTGCCAGGCTGTCCCATGTGGACAGGAAGTTCTCAGTAGCTTGCTAGTTTCTCCCAGAGGGAGAAGTAGGTTATAAGATATTGAGTGGCCGCTTTGTGGCCGAGTGCTTCTGGGAGCTTGCTTTTAAGTCTCTGGATGTTGGCTGTTGATGGGATTACACACACCTGGGTTCCTCTGCCGGTACCTTTATGCGTGAGGCTTGTCTGAACGTGTGGAGAGGGGCCTTGAGCATGGCTCTGTCTAGGTTCCGGTGGTCTTCGGCCGCTGGGAACTCTGCTCAGAGCGGGGACGGAAGCTGGAGCCTATCCCCTCCAAGGGGCCCTGGGGAAGACAGCCAGGCATTTGGGCAAAAGACTCTCTGCCGGCCATCCTATAGTCATTTCTATCAAAAATTTAGTTATGCACATTGTAAATGTAAATCCAGAAAAATTGAAAACTCCCATTTTGGCATTTTTTTTAAAAATGCACACCTCTGGATTTGAAGACTTTTTAAATATTAAACTAAAAATAGATCTCAGAAAAATATATAGTAATATATTTTAAAGCATACCAAAATAAAATATACCACTTTTGCATTCAATAGTACAATAAAGAAAATTAAGAGAAACCTGTATGTAAACTACTGGTCAATTATCACCTATAGGAACAATGAAAAAAACTAAAAGTTAACCCAGTAGGTAGCTGCACATTCAAAAATTAAGACCAATGGATGTTTAACTTAAGAGGAAAATGGTTGATATTCTTGAAAAATATGTTTTATAAACTGTGTTATTAAATAAATATTAGAGTTTGACAGTCCTAAACATTCTAAATTTAAACATGGTGCTTTTAGACATCAGAGAAAAACATGATATCTGATGATACATACTTCAACAAAGAAACTGCTATATAGTCACAGTATAGAATATTATGAATGTTCTTTCTAGAGTCATTTCCCCCTTGAAACTCACAGAGTATATAGAAATGCATATGAAAGTATAAGAACACTGCACTTACAGAAACCATCAACATACTAGTTGCTTGTGTGATGAGGTCTGAGCTAGAATCAATTTCAACATGATGGTAAGCAGTATGTTGGTCTTATAGTCTACTGAGGAGATTAAAATATATGTTTTTAACAGCATAGAATATAAACTTGTGAATCATTATTTTGATATTGCACTGTTATGAGGACAATATCAGGATTCTCAGGATCTGAACAACATATCACTTTGTTTTAATTTTTTTTCTGATATTATCCAAACTTCATAATCAAGATATCAGTGACTTATATGGCTATCTGTGTTTTAGGGGTATTATATCATGCCTCTTAAAAGCATATGTGACCATTACACAAAGATTACTAATTACCAATATCCCTCCACAAATCCTCAAGCCTCCTCCTCTTGATTCTCTCCTTCCCCTTGGTACTCACACTTTTGGGGGTGGCACAGTTATATGTTAATTTTGTAGAATAAAATCATGCAATTATCCTGTCTAGATTTCCCAGAATATTCACAATGAAAGAATGCGTCTGCCATTATTTGAAATCTCACAGTCACCCCTCTAAAGGCAAGTGCTCAGTCAGATAACTCATTCCACACAGCCCTAAAGACCCATCTGAAGCTCTGTACTCAGCTTCAATGTGACCCCTTATTATTTATTGCCTCCAAACCGGTGTCAGACTAAGGATCTTGAGAAATTTAGATTAGAGGGCTAGCAACTCAGTGTCTCTCTCAAAGTTCAAGTCTAAGATATTGCAAGGTGAGCATCAGCTAGTGATTCATGCTGTGGAGCTATGTTATAAAATTATTGAAGTGGAAGAGAATGGAGAAATATTAAATCCTGGGGAATTTGACAGGTGGATAAGTAGGGGCATCGTAAGGAAATCCAGACAGCTGCCATTGTGTTTGGTAGTTGATTCTAATGAATCCTTTTTGTCTGCCACATCTGAGCTATCCTCATGTGAAAAGCATCTCAGATCACTTCCCAATCTAAAATTATTGGTTCCTATTATGCACTAAATCTCCATTCAGCATTCAACATCTAATTTTCTGGAGAAGCAAGAAAATGACTGATAGATCAAAGGGCCAGAGTTTTGTTCTCTCATTTGTCTATTCAGTTCTCTGAATAATTTTAATGTTGATCATCTATATTTTGAGACTATTGTTTATTCATGACAAATAAAGTTATTGCCCCACTACACCTCAGCTCGTTCCTAACACCAATTGTTTAAACTAACATATATTTTTATTTCCTAAATTGGGTGTCTTTAGCTATCCTGTTACAAACCTTCCTGACTTACAGTAGCATCATGATTCATGCCAGAGAGAGCTTACTCAGTTGGGAAATTTTAAAGTTAGAAAAGTCAAAGATTGTTTAAATTAAGAAACACTGAGAAAAATGAGGGTGTGACTTGTGTATGTTTTAAAAAGGTTTCCCTTCTAATATATCAACACTTAAACATGTACTCTTTTATTCTACAATGAAGGAAGCTGGACATAAATTTGGACTTCTAACATTCTAATAATCTCAGTGTCATTTAAAAAATTAATTTAGACACATTTTATTTCTTGGGATCATCTTTGATGTTATCTTAGACAATGCAAAAATTTAGACACATTTTATTTCTTGGGATCATCTCTGATGTTATCTTAGACAATGCAAACTAGATTCTCTGTGAGCCCACATATATATATAGTGTTTTCCATTACCTCAGTGTTTGAACAGAATAGACTAAAACGGAATAACCTGAGTAATGCATAAAATCAAAGTTTAGTGAATGTTCATTTAATTTTTTTTTCATGTTAATGAGCTTATATGTTTTCTGCTTTCAAGACAAAAATCAAATTATAAGGTTCCAAGGAAAGACTAACAGAATCTTTGTGTCTTCAATAACTGAAAAGACTGACGTTTTAAGGGAACAAGTTTCTGTGAATTTCCATCGTATATTTCTAGCTTTGAGAAGAGCCAGAAATGATGAACATCTGTGGTGTATCACTTAGATGAGCATCTATGATGTATCCCTCCCCCACCCCCCTGCTTTCTTCGCACCTCTGCCAGTTTGTTTTTTTCATAAAAGCCAGTAAAGAGGAAATAGCACCCTGTAGTATTTGAGACAATGGCTGCCGTTAGCCTTATTAACTGACATTGCTTTCATTCTCTCAGCAGTCTGTCATCATCTAAAATCTCTGGTATCCCTTTGTGACCTGGAAAGCTGACACACACACACACCATGGTGATAGAAAATCTCTGTCTTTAAAGACTGAAATAAGATGTCTCAAATATTATCTCTTTCAGTACTTTCTCCACACATGGACTGGAGCAATAGCACGGTGGGTAGGGCATTTGCCTTGCACGTGGCCGACCTGGGTTCAATTCCTCCTTCCTTCTCAGAGAGCCCTGCAAGCTACTGAGAGTATCCCGCCCGTGTGGTAGAGCCTGGCAAGTTATCCGTCGTGTATTTGGTATGCCCAAATCAGTAACAACAAGTCTCACTATAGAGACGTTACTGGTGCCCGCTTGAGCAAATTGATGAACAACGGACGACAGTGCTACAGTGCTGTAAGTAAAATGAATACTTTGATCAACCAAAAATTAAGAACAAAACTGGGTTTTCAGAAACAAGCTTGGTCATTTGAAGTGTACCAGATGGGATCTGTATGTTACGGGCAAGTCTTTTCATAAAAGTAACAGTGATTTTTTAACTTGTTATTGTAAAGCTGGAAGCATAGTAGGTTTGTGTTGAACAGACTTCGTTTTTAAGAGCAATTTTAGGTTCACTGTAAATCGAGTGGAAGGGACCGATTTTTCCACCTCTTTTCCCACTTGTGCCGTTGTGAATATTCCTCCCCAGAGTGGCTCATTATCTGCCACTAATGAAACAGCATTGACTTTTATTCTAGAATATTTTATAGTGCTTTTAAAATTAAAACATACATATTTGATGTTTACCATATATATCGATGCATATATGTATGATCAAATAATTACTAGAGCCAAGCTAATTAAAATTTCTTTCTCTCTACCTAGTTACCGCTTGTGTATGTAATTAGAGTACCTAAAACCTACTTTGTTATCTAATTTATTGATTGAATACAAGAGTATTTACTACTACCTCTCTACATGGTTTATGCTGCAGAAGTTCAACTTTATACCTTTTGTAGCCTTTTCTATCGTTGCCATCTTTCTGCCTCTGGCAACCACACTTCTCTTAATTTCCATATATTTTATTTATTCTCTATATGAGTGAGATCATGAAGGGTTTGTTTTTTCTGCATCTGCTTGTTTTACCTCCATCTTAACCTATGTATCAATGGCAGGATTTTTTTTTTTGAGGGGGAGCTATACCCAGCAGTGCTCAGCATTTACTCCTGACTCCATACTGAGGGGTCACTCCTGACAGCGCTCAGGAAACTGAACGGAGTGCTGGAAATTGAACCTCGGTTAGCCACGTGCAAGGTATAAGAGCAATAAAATTCCATACGTGCATAACTCACATCCAAGTCTCTTCGTTTGCTGACAGACGTCTAGGTTGTTCTAACGGACATCATGAAGAGTGTGGCGATGAGAAAAGAGCTCATATTTCTTCAGCGTACTGATTTCATTTCAGTTCATTTGTAAACACATTTTAAGTGTCTTAAGTATCGTTTTATCTTCGTATTAGCAACCTCCTATATGCAAATGACTATTATTTCACAGTTGTGAAGTAAAAGAAAACAATGGAGTGGAGACTGTAAGGAGTTCAAGGAAAAACATTATTTTCCCCCAAAAAAGTAAGCTTGCTCTGACATAGAATTAGAGAACAAGGTATATCTCCTCCTCAGATCTAGGACTCCACAATTTCAGTCATAGGTGGTCCAATTATATTCCCTGGGGCTATATCTTTGCTATACCTGTGCTTACATTTTCTCTAAAGTATTGGTGTAATTCAAATAACATCTCTGTCACATGTATACTCATAACAATCAGGATGTAATCAGTTTTATCACTGTCATCCTGTTGTTCATCGATTTACTCGAGCAGGTGCCAGTAACATCTCCATTCGTCCCAGCCCTGAGATTTTAGCAGCCTCTCATTACTCGTCTTTCCCAACGATTGGAGGCTCTTTTCAGGGTCAGGGGAATGAGACTGTTATTGTTACTGTATCTGGCATATCAAACACGCCACAGGGAATTTGCCAGGCTCTGCTGTGCAGGCAGGATACTCTGGGTAGCTTGCTGGGCTCTCCGAGAGGCATATATATTTATTTGTACATGCAAAACGCAAAATATAAATTAATTAATTAAATTAAATGCTTTCAGTGGGATTGGATCTGTAGTCCAGCAGGAAGGGCTTTTGCCTTGTACATGGCCAACCCTTGTTTGATCCCTAGCATCCCGTATGTTCTCCTGAGCACCGCCAGGAATAATTCCTGAGTGCAAAGTCAAGAATAACCCCTGAGCATCGCCAGGAGTGACCCCAAAAGACCAAAATAAATAAATTTTAAAGATAAAATAAAATGCTTTTGGTGTTGATTGCTTAAGCCAGCCTCTGCATCTGGCTGTCCTGCACCGAGAACCTCCCCTACCAGCCCCCCACCCCGATTCCTGGATGTAATGGCATCCTAAATTTAGCATTTAGAAATTTTTCTAAATTTTCTAATACACTTTACAGTCAGCCTCTAGGTGGGGAAGTATACTTGTTGGAAATCTGAATTACAACAGATGCTTAAAGCAATATGATCTCTTCTACTGCCCTGCTCCAGCTAACACTCCACTCTGCAAAGCTGGGGTCTTTGGGGTTGGTATGCCTGTGAATATTTTGATCACATGTCTCAAAAATTGTCCTTGGCCACTAGTAGAATCGTACAAGAAAAAAAGCCTCCAGCCCCATCAAAAAATGGGAAGAAATTAACAGAAGCTTCCTCAAAACAGAAATACAGGCTCTCTGCCGGGAGAGTCGCCGCACGTGTGTGGCCTCTCCGTTGCTGGAGGACCATGACTCCGGAGGCCAGCTAAACTACTTTTGGTACCAGAAGCTTCTTGCAGAAATGTCTCTAGACTGTGAACTAAGCCATGGCCCCATGCTGCCCTAGGAGGGGAAAGGTTTTTCTCTCTCGGCTTTTCCTTTCCACAGGTGGTGGGGAGGGCATGGCGACTGACATCCTATAAGGACCACTAAAGAGAGGTACGAGCTTGCAATGATGCAATTTCTAGCAGAAATTTCCCTGGACTTAGTTATTAAAATACTAATATACAGAAATCCAAAAATTCATATCTCTTCATTCTCAGCAAGAGAAAACAAATTATCAAATGCTTCCTTTTCAGGTCTGATTTGGGGGGCGAGACTCCAAACAATAATAGTGAGGTTTTTGTGGAAATATTGAATGTAATCAAAGTAAAGAGAAAGTAAAGTGAAAATTATCAGCTACATAGGCGGGGGAGGGTGCGTGGGAGGGGAGGTATATTGGGGTTCTTGGTGGTGGAATATGTGCACTGGTGAAGGGATGGGTGTTCAATCATTGTATAATTGAGACTTAAGCCTGAACGCTTTCTAACTTTCCGCATGGTGATTCAATAATAATAATAATAATAATAATAATAAAGAAAAATAAAGAAATACAAATGGCCAAAAAGCACATGAAAATTGCTCTACATAGCTAATCGTCAGGAAGATGCAAATCAAAACAACAATGAGACATCATCTCACACCACAGAGACTGGCACACATCAAAAAGAACAGGAACAACCAGTGCTGGCATGGGTGTAGGGAGTAAGAGACTCTTTCATTGTTGATGGGAATGCTGGCTTGTCCAGCATTTTTGGAAAACAGTATGGACATTCCTTCAAAATCTAGAAATTGAGCTTCCATATGACCCCACAATACCACTTCTGGGAATATATACCAAGAGTGCAGAAAAAAAAATCAGCAGAAATGACATCTGCACATTTATGTTCATTGCAGTACTGTTCATAATAGCCAGAATATGGAAATAACCTGAATATCTGAGAACAGATGGTTGGTTTAATAAACTTTGGTACATCTACACAGTGGAATACTATGCAGCTGTTAAGAAAGATGAAATCATGAAACTTACTTATAAGTGGATGATCATGAAGAGTATCATGCTAAGTGAAATGAGTCAGAACGAGGGACATGCATGGAATGACTGCATTTATTTGTGGAATATAAAATAACAATATGATACTGACACCCAGGCACAGTAGTCACAAGGGCCAGGAAGATTGCTCCATGGTTGGAAGCCTGCCTCATGGAGCTGGGGAAGAAGGCAGCTGGAATAGAGAAGGGATCACTTAAGCCAATGATGGTTGGAAGGATCGTTTGGGATGGGAGAAATGTACTGAAAGTAGATAAAGGACCAAACGTGATAACCTCTCAATATCTATATTGCATACCATAATGCCCAAAAGTAGAGAGAGAGTATAGGGGAAATAGTCTGCCATAGAGGCAGGGTAGGGTTGGGATGGGGGTCGGGTGGGAATACTTGGGGCATTGGTGGTGAAGAATGTGCACTGGTGGAGGGATGGATGTTCAATCATTGTATGACTGAAACTCAAACACGGAAGCTTTGCAACTGTATCTCAAGGTGATTCAATTAAAAAGAAACACAGTACAAAAAATTGTCCTTGGTGTATTTTATTCCAAGTAACTAAAAGATGGGTAGGAAAAGGTGTGACTCTGTTTGCAGGCAGCTCTTTATTTTTGTTCTAATAGTAAATGTAGAGAAACAAATCTTGCCACCCTTTATTTTTAAGGAAAGTGATATTCAGCACATGTTCATCTATTTACATCAGGTGGACATTGCAGAAATACTGGCTGCTCTTTGCCCCCAAACCTTAAACTTTTTTCCAAGGAAGACAAAGAACTCATAAAAGCTTCCTTAAAACTGGACAAGGGCAGGGCTTTGCTTTTGTCTAACTCCATTCTGATATGTTGACTTTTAAAATTGAATGAGAAACAAACATGCTGGCTGGATAAGAGAGCAGAGCCTGGGAGGCTGGGAGTAGGATAAAGCTCACCTTACTCCCTCAGGCTATGTGCCCTCCAGGTGTTCTCTGCCTCTTTAATGCTTGTCACTGTGGAAGAGTTGAATGGGTCAGTGATCTGATTCCTAAAACTAAAATCTATGCAAGTTCAGGGCAGGAACATTTAAAAAGAAGAGGAGGAGGACCTGAGAATTAGGGCAGGGGTTGAGGTGACCCCCTAGAAGACATTTATAAACCTGGAAGGAGAAAATAAATAAGAAATTAAAATTTTGCATTAACAATAGAGACTTGTAAAGCGTTGTTTCAAAGGATTATACTAAGCTAAGCCAAAGTGTGGATAATTTTGTGTCTATCCCAAAGTTATTTTAATGATAATCATTCAAGTCTCAAAGGACCCATGCTCCAGGGAGTATAAGTGCTTTGGTATTTCATTAAATTTTCAATGGCTTCTACATATAGAAAATGAAATGGAAACTTAAATTAGAATACCAGAACTTTGTCAAGCATGTAAATCAGGAGATGCTCTCTTTAGACGCAGAAACTTAACCCGATAGAAGAGTTATGATTGATCGACCTGTTTTCTTTTTCCCCTCTCATTCCCTACAACAATTTTTATGGGTGTTTATTCGATTTTTCAAATTTGACTCGTTTTTTTTGCTATCATTAGAGTTACAAGATATTTTTTTTTCTATTTTCTACAGTATCCTTTCTATTCAATAGTGTTTAATTTAAGACTTTAGCTACTCTGTCCTTCCAAGTTT
Source organism: Sorex araneus (assembly GCF_027595985.1). NCBI lineage: Eukaryota > Metazoa > Chordata > Mammalia > Eulipotyphla > Soricidae > Sorex > Sorex araneus. Next base: position 231,141,400 of record NC_073304.1, read on the forward strand.
CTGACTACCTGTGGGAATGCATGTATTCATGGTGGCAATACTTCTTCCTTTAATATTGGTGTTTGGAATAAAATACTATAATTAAGAGAAAGATGCTGAAGATAGGCTATGGCTAGATGATGTAGAGAGGAAGGTAGATAGGAAAGGGTCACCATGGCAATGGAATTCCTAGGGAGTAGTAAAACTATCTAGCCTAAGGTCATCAGGACCCACCTTGTGAGCACAGGAACTAAGGTCTGATAAAATTTGTACCTGGGACCAAGAGATCCAGAGAAGGCTGGAGCTGCCTCCAGCAGGAACAAAGACCAGAAAGGAATTTCAAAGAGGACCATCAACCACTTCTAACACTACCCCCTTCCCAGTCACCCTAGCAACTGATCTTACCTAGTTTGAAAGCCCCACTTGGGGGTAGATGGGTAAATCCCTGTAAAAGCCACCTTGAACAAAGGAAGCACACATATATGCTGTCTGAACCCATGTGCTGCTTGTGCCCACATGGCTGAGGACATGTGATCCCTGAGCACATGTGTCAGCCACATTTCTGCTCTTGAGATGTGTATATGGGGCTCTCTCCACCTTTGGAGAAGCTCGCATTCTCCCTTGAGCACATTACTCTCTCTCCCTTTTCTCCCCTTCCTTTCGCTTTTTGAATGCCTCCAAACAAAATCTATTTTACTTCACTGCTGTCTACTCCTGAAATTCCTTTCTGTAAGAAGAGACAAGGATCCAGAAGCCCTGGGTAAGGCCTAGGCATGACTTTCCTTTCCTGCAAAGAGCCATTCTCCACTCCAGCCTGAGTCTATGGGTCTCTAAGAGATAGAGTGGCGGGGATCAACTACCAGGCCCAGAAGACCAAGCGAATGTCAGGTGTGGTTTGAGGGTCACCTCAGGGGACTGTTGGGACTTCAGGTCTGTGAGGGGCCCATTGCAGACTTATCAGCCCTAGCTCTCCCAGCCAGTCCCTGGGTGGCAGAAGTGGATTAGGAGAAAGTGACCGTCTTCTTCCCGCCTCACATAAGCCACCTGTGGGGGCTCACGAACTTCACAGACATGTAGGACAGGCACCAAAACCCTCAGATATGAGGATGCAAATAGTTCAATCTACAGTGAGTAAGATAAGAGGCTCCTTGCTCGGTTAGCCATACTACCCATGTTGAGAGCTGGTTAAAAGTAGATAGTCCAGGGATTAGAGTTTCCATAACTCATATTCCTAGATTGAAGCACTGTTTTACAATTTACTGGCTGAGAAGTTTCATCCAAGTCATTCTGGTCTTTCATTTTTAAGATTATAAAAGTAATTTGTTAAAAAGTTGTATGTGAAAGATAATGAATCTACAATATGGTGTGCTTTCACTTTCTTATGAGTAACTCGGGGGACCTGGGAGATAAGTCTGGTCAGGAACTTATGTCTTGCCTATGTAAGGACCCAAGTTTATTTTCAGACTTTTCGTTTCTATCTTCTGTTGTTTTCTAGAGGCTCCTGCATCTCATCTTAAAGTTTCTTGATCTTTTCCTCACCTGCTATGAATCTGTTGCTCAGACCTTCTATTGAAATTTATTTATTGGGCCACACCCCACAGTGCTCATGGCTTACTTTTGATGCTGAGCTTAGGAGTAACTCCTGGCAGGGCTTGGGGAACCATATGGGGTGCCCAGGAGCCAACTGGGTCAGGCATGTGCAAGCCAAGTACGTTGCCCATTGCACTTTCTCTTTGGTTTCCCTATTTAGCACCGTAGCACTGTCGTCCCGTCGTTCATCAATTTGCTCAAGTGGGTACCAGTAACGTCTCCATTTTGAGACTTTTTGTTACTGTTTTTGGCATATCGAATACACCACGGGGAGCTTGCCAGGGTCTGCCGTGCGGGCGGGAAACTCTCAGTAGCTTGCCGGGCTCTCCAAGAGGGATGGAGGAATCGAAGCCAGGTCAGCAGCATGCAAGGCAAAAGCCCTACCCATTGTGCTATTGCTCCAGTCCCTATTAAAAAAAAATAAATATATATACATATATATATCAGATCCTCTTCATTTCTGTCATATCTGATTCTAGTTTTCTCGTTTACGTTTCCATACTTTCTTGTGTATTGCTGACTCCCTGTGCCTTTGTTTATCTGAGCTTATTAACGATTCTCAATGTGGTGTCACTAAAGTCATTTTTTGCAAAATTTACAGTGCTGGTGGGTGCTGGTTGAGTTTTCCATGTTACTGCTTTCACTCATTATGGTTGGTGGGCTTCTTCACATCTTCCCCACTGGGCTTGCCTCCTGCTGTGCGGAAGATGAATCCTTGTAGTTAGCCTCCCTGGGCATCTCTGAGGAATTAGACTGGGAATTGTCCTTTTCCTTCCCCGCCAGTTGTCACTCAGTGAGAGGAAGCATAACTGAGCAATGTGAGATTTGATGAATAGAGAAGTTGCACAGTCTCATGGGCAGTTGAGGAGCTACAGAATTGGGCCATTGATAAGGCCCATCCTAGTGATTTCATCTGTAAAATGAAAATACCAATAGAATCTACTTTATAGTATTGCCTGTTATAAAGCAGATAAGCTATCTGGCAGATGTTCTTGCATATATTAAGAGCTCATGCTGGCCTACAGAAATGCATTAAAATTTTCAACTGTTAGAGTGGGAGACTAACACTCAAGAACTGTAGAAATAAGTACCAGGAGATTGACTCCATGGCTTTGAGGCTGGCCTCACGTTCCGGGGAAAGGTCAACTCAGAGAAGCGATCACCAACTACATTGTAGTCGAAGGCCATGTGGGGGAAGGGAGTTGCGGGCTGAATGAGGGCTAGAGACTGAGCACAGCGGCCACTCAACACCTTTATTGCAAACCACAACAGCTAATTAGAGAGAGAAAACAGAAGGGAATGCCTTGCCACAGTGGCAGGGTGGGTTGGGGGGGAGATGGGATTGAGGAGGGTGGGAGGGACACTGGGTTTACAGGTGGTGGAGAATGGGCGCTGGTGAAGGGATGGGTTCCAAACTTTGTATGAGGGAAGTATAAGCACAAAAGTGTATAAATCTGTAACTGTACCCTCACGGTGATTCTCTAATTAAAAATAAAAAAATAAAAAATAAAAAAATAAAAAAAATAAACTACTCAAACTTAAAAAAAAAATAATAAAAAAAAAAAATAAAAATAAAAACTTTATTCAAAAAAAAAAAAATTTTCAACTGTTAGGCTTTATATCCTACCACTAAGAAGAGAGGGTGCTGAGTTGAGTGACCTGTAACTAGGCAATGTTCATAGTAAGGGTGACCAAGCCGTGTGTATTGAGCAGAGCTCTGGCAGGGAGCAAATAAACACATTCAGTTTGCACAAAGCGTTCATTGAAGAGTGTTCGGTACAGGGAATAGTTGTTGATATAAGAGCAGGATTGACCAAATCATAAAGGCATGGCAAACTGCCCAGTGGCTCACAGCATACCCTGCCAGAACACCTTAAAACTGGGGCTGGAGTGATAGTACGGTGGGTAGGGCTTTACCTTGCATGTACCCAGCCTGGTTTTGACTGCTGGCATCCTGTATGATCTCCCAAACATGCCAAGAGTAATTCCTGAATGTAGAGCCAGGAGTAACTTCTGAACATCACTAGGTGTGATCAAAGAGACAAACAAACAAAACAAAAAACCCTCAAAACAGGAGAGGACATGGGAGAAAAAGGTGTTAATGAAATCCGGAGAGAGAGAGTTATTAATAGTGGAATAGGGTCACCACAGTTCATGAGAGACAGTCCAACAGGATTGGGGCAGAGAGATCTAAAATCACTCTATTCTGCTGACAGATTGCCTTGAAATCTCAGCCAGAAGCCAGAGGGAAAGAACAGAGACTTTGCAAGCTCCTAGTCAATATTCAAAGGTATAAATTAGGGTGAGCATGCATCCGACAGGGCAAACAGAAAAATAATAGTAGAAGTTTTGAATATCGAATACGCCACGGGTAGCTTGCCAGGCTCTCCAAGAGGGGCAGAAGAATCGAGCTTGGATTGGCTGCGTGCAAGGCAAACGCCCTACCTGCTGTGCTATTGCTCCAGCCCAGACATGCCCAAAACAGTAACAAGTCTCACATGGAGATGTCACTGGTACCCGCTCGAGCAAATCGATGAGCAACGGGATCACAGTAACAGTGACAGTGATACAGAAGTTTTGAAACTGTAACTTCAACCCACTTTCCATAAACTCAATTTTTTGCCAGTATGTAAGATTTGAGACTTATTATTTTTATTATTTGTTAGCTTTGTGTTTTGAGTCACACCAGCAGAGCTCAGCAACCATTTTGGTTCTGTGCTCAGGTGTGATGCCAGGGATTTGAACCAGGACAGAGTTACTGCAGTTGATTACAAGACAAGTGCTGTAACTCCTGTACTCTCTCTCGGGTTCTTGATATTAGTTCCTGAAGTGCTGGCTTGACTGAGTCCTGGGGCTGTGTTAAGTTGAGCTGTGATCTTGAACTTGCAATTGTTGTAGGGCTGTTTCACTGCATCTCTGGGGGAAATTAGGGGTCGGAGTCACCTCTGAGTACTCATGCTTCACAGTTAAACAGTATTTCCTGTTTAAAAATCTAGTATTTCCTAGGATTTTTCCTAGTTTTCTGTTCAACAAGAAATCACTTTTTTGATACAATCCTTCACAGAATTTTTGACCATATATCAATTATAGGATCAAATTCCAAAGTATACATGAATTAATTTAAAGTAAGAAAATCAATCTAAACCTCCTGTCTTCTATAGATTGTTTGAACCAAGGTTACTTCATGAGTCATGTCCAGGATATGAAGATATCACCACCTTTTATTCTTAATTTTGCTTATTATAGGAGTTCAAAATGAAACACGACCCATGTAGATGTTTTATAATGAACTATTTTATTATAAATATCACTGTCACTGTATCACTGTAATCTCTTCGCTCATCAATTTGCTCAAGCGGGCACCAGTAATGTCTCCATTGTGAGATTTGTTGTTACTGTTTTTTGGCATATCAAATACACCACGGGTAGTTTGCCATGCTCTGCCATTCGGGTGAGATACTCTCGGTAGCTTGCCAGGCTCTCCAAGAGGGGCAGAGGAATTGAACATGGGTCGGCCGAGTGCAAGGCAAATGCCCTACCCGCTGTGCTATGGCTCCAATATGAGAGATAATTTTTATCCTCCTTTTACTGCTAGGGCTTTTATGTTAGGATCTAGTGCTAACATGAATTTGGGTACCGTGCTGACTAATATTTGCATTTTAAGTTGTGTCTCTCCCTGAATATTCATGTCTTTGCAAATTGACTTTAATATTTTAAATCTACTATATTCATGACACTGAATAATTTATCAAAAAGACTCCAAAATATTGGAAGATATTTTTATTCTAATGCTAAACTTGAAATTTCTTGGAAGGCAAAATGTTGTTTGAATAATAGAAATTAGAGGAAGAACCCCCCATTTGATGAGCACAGGCCTTTGTACCATAGTATTTACACAAGTAATTACTTGTGTAATTGACAAGTACTGACACAACTCTCAGCCCAGTAAACTTTAGTATAGTTACACAGAGTATATCTACATTCACAGAGTGAAAAACTTATCCACAATGACGAAGACAAGCTGTAAAACATTAGAGATGAAGTAAAACTATCTCTGAAGTACTTAGGGATAAAGCTAAAGGCAAAGTATGAGCAAACACGTGTGTAAAATATTCCAAATAGTATGACTAAAGTCAACATCCCCCAAAGTCATTCATCCCACCCTTTGATCATACCCATTAAAATATTAAAAAAAAATAAAATAAACAGTTCAGAGAGGATCAGGAAGCACTTGACATAATGATTTGACCACAATAAAATATTTATGATTCGCTCTTTCATTCAGGAAACTATTTGATACCATCATGGAGTGAAACAAGTTAAACCAGGAAAGAGTATTGACGTCAACACTTATTATATTAGTGAAATAAATATTGAGTGAGCCTGCTTAGAGAATCTCGTGACTATGAAATGAGTAGACATTCACTTCAAATATATCAGGAAAATTTAATAGTTTCATTTGACATTTGATACATGCAGAAAAAAATTTGAATTGGTGGAATTGGTATGAGAAATTAACTTTAGGTTTTTATTGGATATATAGTCTTATGTATTGTTACTTAATTTCACAACTGGTAAAAGCTACCCCTCACCAATAGTTCTAGTTTTCAAAAATGACCACTGGTTTTGGCCTAATATGTCTGGATATTCTCTTTTGGGAGAATAGTGGGCCATACACAGTCATGCTAATGGACTCTCCATGAAGCAGACGTGACTCTCCATGAGACGACAGGTGGGCTGGTGGGCCATACACAGTCATGCTAATGGAACTGGGATACAAATGCAGTGGCTACATGCAAGAGCAAATACATTAAACACTGTGCTATCTTTCTTGTCAATTATGTTCTATTCTTTAGTCTCTTTGTTGTTGCCTCTTCCAATAAAACTATAAGCATCATCAGAAAAAAATCTAGTGGGGAGGGTCTAGAGATTAGAGAACTAGATGTCTTCTTGATTTTTTGAGTCTACAATGAAATATTAATTTAATTCATGAAAATTGAAAACTATAAGAGAGTATGTAAAAAGGAGTGGATTCCTGGGGAACACTAAATAATGATTATTTCATTTAATTTGAGCTGGTAAACCAATTCTTATGACATCACTTCCCATGAAACTGGAGTTAATTCTGATGACGTGACTCTCCACGAAGCAGATATTTGGGAATTGTACCTGTCTAGATACAATTGTAAAATCATTGTATACTGATTTTATCCTCTGGTTTCTTGCTTTCAGGAACTAAAAGAAAAAGAAGCTACTCTAAAGGAGCTCAGAGCTGGAAACACATCCTTCATGTTCATCTTTCATATCCATATGCGATGTGTACTTCCAGATAAGAAATTTTTTACTTGAGAAATTACCATGGGTTCCAAGTTATTTTAAGTTTCCCTGGACTGTAATAAAAGTAGAGATATTCTCCAAGGTCTAAGGTCTCTATTCCTTGACTGCTAGCTTCAGAAAATGTGTAAGAAACAAGACACGATTTTGCTTTTGATGCTTGAATCCTATCTTTTGAAATACATTCTTTTTGATTATTAATAGATGGATTTTCAGCATTTTCAAAAAAATGTGACTTTTGGAAAGTTCTCGCAAAACTCAGTTTTGATAGGAATGAAAGCTGAGGAAGGCATTACCCCAAGGAAGCCAGACTAGAGAAAAATGGAATCTAGGGGCAGCAAATAATGGTAAATAGAGGTCCTAACTGAATATAATGATAAATATCAAGGTTAAAGGGTATGCTGTAAAATAGAATTTAAGAACACAAGTTATACTAGCTTAGTTCCAATTCATGGGTTGAATAAGAAAATGGCAGTCATTTTTAAGAGGAATTCTGCAAAGAAGGTGTAGATTTTGAATGCCCCTGAATCTACATAAATATGCAGAACAAGGGCAGAAAAATCAAAGTGCAATTGAGACAATTGTCTCTAACAAGGGCTTGAATTAGAGACATGACTTATATTAGAATTATGGCTTCTCTTCAAAGAATTATCTTTGAAGAGAAGGCATAATTCAAGCCCAGGGAATAGATACTTCCAGAACACTTGTGAGTTTGAGAAAGATTCTGGGGACCAGGATGACTGGCCCAGAGGAAATGAGGTGGAGATGCAGATGAGGTTGGAGTGATGGAGCAAGGCCAGCTCATCTTGGACGATGCTTTCAACCCTGCATGAAGTGGGACTCATCAGGAAACTGAAACATTGGACTCGTGAACTGTGTTAGCATGATCCCTCTAGCTGTTAAAATAAGATACTGGTGTAAATTGCTAGAAAAGAGCTTGGAAAAAGAACTTGGGAAAAGAAAGAGCGATACACTAAATTATTTATACCAGGATCTGGTACGTCAGAGAAGGGACAGAAAAGCGAAAAAAGAGTATTTTTAAAATAAGCTGATTTTTAAAAAATTGTTGCAATGAAAATGCATTCTTTTGGCAATATATATTATGTATAATGACATATCAGTAATGATCTCTCCTTATAAATATATAGATAATTCATTTTGAAACATATCCTTTGGGGTATGTTTGACTCATATGCACTGCGGTTACCTTTCTAAGTATCACCCAGAACTGGAATTTGTTCTGCACCCAGGTAAATACTTTTACATGTTGGACAGCTTTTGTTCAACTCAAATATTCATTCTTTTAATAGAAATTATTTTCCTGTCATTTCTCTCAAACCTGTCCTGGTTTTCAGCCTTTACACATCGAGAGAGCTTAATCATTTTCTACCAAATACTTCCTCTGTTTGCTGTAGGCCAGAAGTTGAAAAAGCCTAAAGAACATTTTGCAAATTGTGTGAATTAACCTGCATAGTGAGAGGAAGTGAAGAAGGACAGTAAAAGGAAGAAATAAGCAATGAAGTGTAAGTGAGAACATGTACTTACCTGGGATAAAATAAGAAACCTTGCCTCTTACATTGGGCAATCTTAGAAAAGCTCAGGTAATGACTCAGGAAAATTATTGAGAAATGGGAGGTCCAAGACTGCTTCTAAGCACTATGTCCATGGAGAACAGTTGAGAAATTCAGTGTGGAGAGAACTTGACACCCTCTTATTAGTTCCAAAATGAACTCGTTCTCTTACAAGAATTATTTTTAGACATGTTATCTCATATTTTCCATGCTTGTAGTTTTTCCCCTTCTAATTTTACACCTGACTGCTCTGTGTAGGGTGTATGTGTATTTCGAGGGAGGGCCAGGGGGTGTTAGGAGGAAATGGTTATTTCAAAATCCAAAGGAGTAAAAGTCTCTTGACTGGGTATAAGAAGCCAACTCTCTCTTCCCACTAAATGATTCTGCAACTGTTAAGTGCAGTCAAGTACTTAATCTGAGTTTTCCTGCAATAGGGAAGCATTTAGTAAAGTGCAAATTACCTTAAAGATCTCGTTCCATGAAAATAAAGAGATATGGTATTTATAAATAAGTACGAAAAGTATTGATCATAACTGCTGAAAATAACCTAGAAGAGAAGGAAGAAAACATAAGAGTCTTTAGGTATATCCTTGTTTGTGGTACTTGAAAAGCTGTGATTTTCACTGAGTCGACAGTGCTATACTATCACTTAATAATTGTTCTTTATAATCACTGTCACTGTGTCACTGTCTTTCAGTTGCTCACCGATTTGCTCAAGCGGGCACCAGTAATGTCTCATTCGTCCCTGTCGCATTCAGGGTCAGGGAATGAGGCCCATTATTGTTACTGTTTTTGGCATTTCAAATATGCCACGGGTAGATTTCCAGGCTCTGCCGTTCTTTAGAATAAAAAGGTTAAATAATTTATGTTTTAACTTATGTAAGGGATCAGACTGTAGGTGTACAGATTAGAAAATGGTTTTCTGTTCTCCAAAAGCCTCCTATGGGGAAACAATGTCAACACACATTCTACATTCCTAAGTCTGCTAAGGTGAGTAACGGGGAGTTGATATTTTGACACAGGGACACTGACAATCTCATGGTAGTTTAGTTTTGGAATATGCATGCCTGAAACTTTATTATTAACAGTATCATAAAATCACAAAGCCTAAATAAAAATCAAGTCAAAAGTCTCTATCATCAATCCAAATTAACAGTAAAATCAGAAATGAAGGCAGAGTGATCAAAACACTATTCAGTACTTTTTCATTTTACCATAAGTATAACAGGAAGAAATTCAGCTTCCCCTTCAATGCTTTGCTTGGAAATGTTCTAAGAGCAAAATATCTGAATTCATCATTTACATATTTTGCTTTCTGACCAACGGCAGCGCAAAATACAGCCAAGGCATTTGGGACAAGGCTCACAAATTAGACCCTTCTTCCCACCCATTCTCAACTGCATTGACCTCATTCAGAACTATCGTTCAGCAGCTATGACTTAATTGCTGCATTTCTTTAGCAATTGTATTTACCAGATCAAAGGAGAACGAAATTATCCTAGAGCCATGATGGAATCCTACACAGCTAGGAGAAAAGATGACATCAGGAAGAACACTGCATAGTATTGAAGGCTATTATAATAATAGGTCTTTCTTTACCATGCTTCTTCTTTATTTTCCATCCTCTGCCTTACACAATCTGAAAATCAGTTCTAAACTTTTAGGGTGACAATGTACATCTATGTGCATTAAACAATATAGTAGAATCTCACTTCCGGGTTTTAATCACCTAATACTCACCCTTGACTGAATAAGTCTAGCTTCTTTTAGTATCAAAATAGGACAGTTTAGGGTCTGGAGAGATAGTACAGTGGGTAGAGTGCTTGCCTTGCATCTGAATTTATTCCCTGGTATCCCATATGGTCCCCCTAACACTACCAGAAGAAATTCCTGAGTGCAGAATCAGGAGTAACCCAAGATGTGGTCCCAAAACAAAAAAAGACAAAATGGCACTTTGTAAAACCCTTAAATAGCCTTAACTTCAAGGGGAACATAATATTACAAGTATCTTGAAAAAGCTAAAGAAATTTCAATCCAATTGATGATAACTAGACTTATAGCCAGGTGGGTTTAGATTAAAATTCTATTGTATCACTCTTTGCCTGCACTTTTAAATTCTAATATATGAATATTTGTTGCAGCTATCCTAATTATGTCCCTAAACTACAAACAGCCCAACTGGTCATTAATGGCTGAATGGCTAAATAAATTGTGATACTAGCATAGATGGTCTTGTGAGGTTCTGTTAGTTTAAAACTGGATTTATTCCTAAGCTCCTGGATTCTTGAATTCTTGTATGAAAGATTTGCATGCGAAACTCAGTTGCTTAAGAATTTAAGTTGATCACACACAGCACATATTAGGTAGATGAGTCTGGGTCCCTCCCCAGTGTGCATGCCTCTCCTTTATTTATTTTTTTATTTTTATTTTTTTATTGAATCACCATGAAAAAAGTTACAAAGCTTTCAGGTGTAAGTCTCAGTCATATAATGATCAAACCCCCATCCCTTCACCAGTGCACATGTTCCACCACCAAGAACCCCAGTATACCTCCCATCCCACCACCCCCCACCTGTGTGGCTAATGATCTCCACTTTATTCTCCCTATGCTTTGAATACATTCAATATTTCAACAGAAAACTCACTATTATTATTTGGAATTCTCCCCCAACAATCAAACTTGCCGAAAAGGCATCATTTGATAATTTGTTTTCCATTGCTGAGAATGAAGACTATATGAGCTCCAAAAATATATTTTGGATTTCTGATATTTTAGTAATTAAGTCCAGAGAGATTTCTGCCAGAAATTGCATCACTGCAAGCTCGTACCTCTGGTTAGTGGGCTCTATAAGATGGCGGTCACCACACAGCCACCACCGCCACCTCCTCAGAAAGAAAAAGCCGAGAGAGAAAAACCTTTCCCCTCCTGGGGTGGCATGGGGTCATAGCTCAGTTCACAGTCTGGATGCATTTCTGTAAGAAGCCGCTGGGTGCCAAAAGTGGTTATGTAGTAGGCCTCCGGGATCATGGTCTTTTAGGAGCAGAGGAGCCGTTTCGTGTGTGTCCACTCTGGATCTCGTCTGGGCAGCACCCCTCCTTTAACTCATGTCTAATGTCACTCATCTCATCTCATCTCATGTGGGGTCCAGAGGAAGATGTCCCAAGTCCCGTCCTTGCTGCCTGCTCACCTCCAGTGCATGATCGTGCTATTTGTTCTCACCTCAGTGTACACATTCCTGATCTGAAATGTGCAGCTAGAATTCTGTCACCTGTGTGCCATGACAGCTATTTCAGCTAGAAACACTTAAGAGAGAAAGATTGAGAAAGATTATTTAAACTAACAATCTCATCTGGTGCCCACCTTTCCACTCCTCTGTGGTAGAGTGTGCACCTGCCGTAGCAAATAGACACCCAGATTCTTGCACCCACATATTTCTTTAAGCATCAATGAGACTGAGCACACAACCACCAGGCTTGCCCTACACTATGACCCCTATTTGCTAAATTGACTAATAAGTAGAGCACTAATATTTTTTTCTGTATTTCAGGGATCAAACCCAGGACTTCACAAGTGCAGGATAAGTGCTCAGCCTCTAAATCAAAAACGGTTTACAAACCATTGAATCTTTGAACAATTTCTGAGCTTCAGTTACTTTAAAAATTAAAACAATGGGAATAAATCATACTGTGCAACTATTTTATTTATAGTATCATTTTCCTTTTCTTTGGGGGTGTGTGTGCAGGATGCTTCTTTAAGATAATACATCAAATATGCACTTAATAACTGTTGCTGATATGGATGCTTTTTGGAACTAACTCACACGGAAAAATAGGTTCTTAATGCCATAAAGATGGCTGAAAACAGAATAAATAGTTTTAGAGGCACAGGTTATTTAATTTATTTTTTTAGGGGGGCACACCGGTGATGCACAAGGGTTACTCCTGGATCATGAACTCAGGAGTTACTCCTGGCAGTGCTCAAGGGACCATATGGGATGCTGGGAATTGAACCCAGGTCGGCAGCATGCAAGGCAAATGCCCTACCGCTGTGCTATTGCTCTAGCCCCAGAAACAGGTTATTTTTTTACTAAGATTTCTGAGAGTTCAATGGTGATTCAAATACCTTTTATCATCAATTATTTTTAATTGTTCTTGATGACTTAATAATTAAGATATCAGGCCTCATATACTGATTAATATTTGATGACTTAATAATTGAGCTATCAGGTCTCATATATATAGATAAGAACAGAAATGGATTCAGGATTTTTTTTTTAAATGAAAGCACAGACATTAAGGAACTTTTTATTTCTATGGAAATTTATCGTGCCTGTATCAAGTTGAGTAAAGGAAACTAATGATAAAAAGTTTAATTCAGAAAAGAATAAAAAGAAAAGTGTCACTACACATTTAGTTAGGAAATATATTTTAATTATGTATTTTTAATTTTAAAATAATATATTTAAACTGGGGGGTTAATTCAGAGGGCTTGGGTATATGCTTTGCATTAGGGAATCCCCTGTTATGATTCCCATGTCCAATATGATTTTCTAAGCATAACCATATGTTTTCCATGAATAAAAATTAAATTTTGCTTAAGAAAAAAATCATGCAAATATAAATATCGGTGTGTGAATTTGAGAGCTTTAAACATTTGATTAAAAATGTGGTATATTAAGGGAAGAGGAATTAAAGAAGGTTTTTGAGCCTATAATTATTACTTCCCTGTTCATTTAAGAAAGAATTGTTTGGGGCTGGAGTGATAGCACAGTGGGTAGGACATTTGCCTTGCACGCGGCCGACCTGAGTTTGATTCCCAGCATCCCACAGGGTCTCCCAAGCACTGCCAGGAGTAATTCCTGAGTGCAGAACCAGGAGTAACCCCTGAGCATAGCCGGTGTGACCCAAATAGCAAAAGAAAAAAAAGAGAATTGTTTTTAAAAGTGAATCTTACTATAAAGAATCTCAAACTATCTATTCCCTTGGAACTTTACTGGAAATAAAAAATTTATCACTAGACTATTTCAAAGGACACCCAGCAAGGAAGAACTCTTTTTAGGAAGAATACAGTTTTGAATTATGAAAGTGTAATTTGTTGACTATTGTTTTCAACCACATTTTTAAGTTGTCAGAAAGTGAGAGAGTTAGTTTATATATTTGTGCATAAACATATACTGTGCTGGAGACCTCACGTAATTGCCTAAGTTTTTGTAGCTCTAGTATAAGACATACTAATGAAAGTATTTTCTTTCTCTTTGCTTGTTTTTAAAGCACTTTTGTTTTACAACAAAACTGAGAGGAAAACACAAATATTTCCCATATCGCTCTGTGATGGTTATAAGCATCGTTTATTGAGATGTTACCTATTTTTTTTTTAGCAATCATGAATCTACTGGATCCATAGCACAGTGGGTAGGCGTTGCCTTGCATGCAGCCAACCCGGGTTTGATTCCTCTGTCCCTCTTAGAGAGTCCGGCAAGCTACGAAGAGTATCCTGCCTGCACAGCAAAGCCTGGCAGGCTACCGGTGGCATATTCAATATGCCAAAAATAGTAACAAGTCTCACAATGGAAACGTTACTGGTACCCGCTCAAGCAAATTGATGAACAATGAGATGACAGTGCTACAGTGCTACATGAATCTGCAATAAGTCATAATCATCCCAAATCTTTCATTTAATGTAGGATTTACTCTTGATCATATACATTCTATGAGTTTGAACACAAATACATATATGGATACAAATATATATTTATATTTGGATACAAAATACAATATATATGCACTTATATATCCAAATACACATATTTGGATACAAATATATGATACATATTAATCATTATGATATCATACAGAAGATTTTAATGCCCTTAAAATTCTGTGTCCTATTTATCTGCCACTGCGGGAGCCATCCTAAGAAAAACTACTGGTATTTTCAGTCCCAATTTTGCCTCTTTCAAAATATTACATAGTTGCAATTGTTCGTATGCACCCTGATCAAATGTGTTTCTTCTCTTGTAATATGTGTTTAAATCTTTTAGAACTTCTAATGACTTTAGAGTTTTGTTTGTTGGTTTGGTTTGTTTCTTGTTTCTATAGCCAGGAATAGAACCCAGGAACTCAGGTATGCAAAGCATGTTCTTGTCCATTGAGCCACATCCCTGCCCAGTTCATTATTTACAGTGCTAAATAATAGTCCATTGTCTAAACACACCATGGTTTATTTATTCACCTTCTGAAGAATACCTCAGTTGCCTCCCCGTTTGGGCAATTATGAATGAAGCTGCTATAAACATCCATGTGCAAGAATGCTGTAAACATTATTTTGCAAGAAAACACTCAGCTGTTTCCAAGGTGCCCTTATCATCTTATATCCCCTCCAGCAAGGTATGAGATTTCCTGTTACTCCACACCCTTACTAGAACCTGATGGTATCAGTTCAGACTCTGCACTTCAACAGGATCAAAGGGCAACGCACTGGTGTTCTTTATTAGCATTTCCCTAGTATATCTCTATCTATATATCTAGACATAGACATCTATATCTATATATCTATGCCTAGATATATAGATATAGATATATATCACTGTAGCACTGTCATGCAGTTGTTCATCAATTTGCTTGAGGGGCACCAGTAACATCTACACATACACTCACACACACATATTTCCTTTGATGAGTTGTCTATTAAGATTGGTGGCCCTTTTATTGAGAGGGTAGGTGTTTGGGAGGGTTGATTCATACCTGATGGTGCTCAGGGTTTATTTCTGGCTTTCTGCTCAGGGATCCACTCTTGACAGTGCTCAGGAGACCAAATGCAGTGATAGGGATCCTGTTAGGAATGCAGTTGAAGTTAACTGCATGCAAGGCAAGTGCTTGAATGTCTCTCCAGTATCTTTGACCCATTTGAAAATAAAATTTTCAACATTTTTCACTATTGAGTGTTAATAGTACGGTTTATTTATCCACCTTCTGAAGAATAATACCTCAGTTGCCCCCCGTTTGGGCAATTATGAATGATGCTGCTTTTAATACTTTGTATATCTTGGATAGAAGTCATTTATCAAGTGAATCTTTTGCAAATAGCTCCTCTGTGGATTTTTCTCCTAATTCTCTTAATAGCGTGTTTCCCAAAGCATACGTTTTTATTTAAATGAAGTGTAACTAATTTTTTAATGGATTATGCCTTCGGTGTTGTATCTTAAAAGGAATCACTATAGGAAATGTGACTAGGTTCTTTTTTATGTTCTCTTATAGGAGTTGACAGTTTTGTGCTAGGAATTTGACCAATTTCGAGTTAATTTTTGTGAAGATAGTAAAGTCTTGTTTAAATTCATTGTAGCTGCTGCAGATTCTATCACCAAGAAGTATGAGCCTTTTAGAGTTACTTTTTCAAAAAAGGACTAAACATTATTACTGTGGAGTTTATACCTAGGTGACTTTTAACTATCCTTTATACCAAAAGTAAACTTGAAAGATAATTTCTTTCCACTGTGCAGCTTCTTTTTTTCTTTTCTATCAAGTGGTAAATTAGCATTTTATTCCTTGAGGTTTTAACTTTTTGCTATATGTTTCTCTTTTATCTTACATAACACCTCTGTAGAATCTAGCTTAACTCAGCTGAAGTCATTTGCCCAGAAAAAAATTTTTTCGTCATTCAAGTATCTACAGACCAATCATATCCTGATAGTTAAAAAATGGTAGAATAATTGCATGTCATTTCCATCATAACCTAAAACTAACATGCAGGTATATTGATCTCATATGCCAATGACTCAAATTATAGCTATTGTTTTTAGCATGCATAATACTCAGCATCAGAAAAACTGCATGTTGTTTTGTGAGCTGATTTGTGTCATAATCCGTTATAGAATTCTCATATTTAGTCTAGTAAGACATAAGTCACATTTGTAAGCTCAATGACGCACATTAGCAATTGTTTATTTTCATTTATTTTTATCTGCCTCTTGTGGTTTGATTTGCTCCCAGTACATTTCAGCTCAATAAATGCTTCTGATTTGGTTCTACTCTCCCTGGCTTCCTAACTAGCTTGCAGCTTCCAATCACATCTCAAATAAATATTGGCAAAGCAATTTAAATCTTTAAAATGTCTCAGTAGATTGATATAGTCTCAGCTAGAAAACAAATCAAAACAGAATTTCCAATCTGCTGTGTGTTTACGCACCTTTATCACAGGGTTATTTGACTGTGATGGATTCAATGAGTCAAACTATCTTTTGCATGTTTCTCTCACATTGAAATAATCTGCTAAGCAATAGTGATGTTTAATATCTTGCAAGCGTATCTCCATGTGATGGTCGCTATTTCTTGCGAATTGAAACAAAATTGGAGAAGAATGAGCTCATAGATTGGGTCTGACAGAACACATTACGGTAAATTCAAAAGAAGCTTTTAGATTTAGATGGAAAATATAGTTGTTGGACTGGCAAATTGTCATGTCGGAAAGGTGTCCTGGGAATTATATTTAAGAAGAAAATGATAGGTTAATAAGTTACTCTCAACCATAAATTTTCCTCTTAGGACTTGACTGCCAATATCATCTGCTAGCAACAAATCAAGTAAATTGTATACTTTTATATTTTCCAATGTCTTCATTTTCCAGTAAACAGTTGGTAAATTCTCTAGGTTTTTAATATCTAAGTAAAGAAGTTAAGTATGTATAAATACAGAGCTGAAGGAGAATCCATAGCTCTAGTGTTTGTAATAAACAAACCAAGCTTGTAAATAAAACCAATAAATAAATAAATAAATAAATAAATAAATAAATCCAAGCTCCTGGACCTCTTATAGCCTAGTTCTCCCTCTCTGAGAACCTGGCAAGCTACCAGGAGTTTTCTGCCCTCATGGGAGAGCCTGGCAACCTCCCTGTGGTGTATTCATATGCCAAACCAGTAACAATGATGGGTCTCATTCCCCTGACCCTGATAGAGTCTCCAAAGCGGCATCATTGGGAAGGGCAAGTAAAGTGAGGTTGCTAAAATCTCAGGGCTAGAACGAATGGAGACATTACTGAGACCGCTCGAGAAAATCAACGATCAACGGGATGATGATGTTGATTGATGATGATGATAATGATGATGATGATGAAGATGATGATGATGATATATTGTCTACTATAATGGTTGCAGCTTTATTCCTGGTATTCAGTTCATATTCTTAAGATTCTTGCTGAGGGGCTTGGGAGATAGCACATCCATGAGGACTAAGTTTAAAACTCAGCACCTTTTGGGCCTCAAGCATCACCAATGTGGCCTTGTTGGTCCCCAGCATCAAAAAGTCCAATAAACTCCAAGCCCTTATATTGAACAGTCCAACCTAGTTGACAACAGTTCTCAGGAGTAGACTTTGAACTCCCTCTGCTTAGAAACAAACTCACCCCGTCCCCCCAAAAATTCTTGCTGAGTACTACCATGTTCAATTGAGTAAGAAGATATATATCTAACCTGACTTTTTAAAAAAGATAATGCTGAGAGGTTTATTGTTTCTACATGTGTAATATTTTTGTCAGTAAATGATTTCTTGTTAAATACATGCATTACTGTATCACTGTCATCCCATTGTTCATCGATTTGTTCGAGCGGTCACCAGTAATGTCTCCATGGTAAGATTTGTTGTTACTGTTTTTAGCATATTGAATACCCCACGGGGAGCTGGCCAGGCTCTGCCATTCGAGTGAGATACTCTCGGTAGCTTGCTGGGCTCTGCGAGAGGGGTGGAGGAATTGAACCCGGGTTGGCTGCATGCAAGGCAAATGCCCTATCCACTGCGCTATCGCTCCAGCCCAAGTACATTTATAAAAGAAAATAATTCTTTTATTGAGAGAGTCCAAATAGCTACATCATTTTGAAATAGAGAGTAACATCCCTGTTTTTCTCTTTACCTATTTCACATTTAGAAGCAAACTTCTGTGGCGGTTTCCATGCAGCAGAACAAGAAAACAAGCAGGAATGAAAATATACTGAAAGTGTGTGTGTGTGTGTGTGTGTGTGTGTGTGTGTGTGTGTGTGAGAGAGAGAGAGAGAGAGACAGAGAGAGACAGACAGACAGAGACAGAGACAGAGAGACAGAGAGAGATGCCAGGAATCAAAATGAATGTCTCAGAAAGGCAAGGCATGGCTCTATCACTGTACTGTATGTCGGTAATGTGATAATTCTTTATAAAGTTCTCACAAACAATGAAAAGAAAAGGGTGGAAACTGTAAGTCATTCTGATCAAAATAACTAATAGAAAGTCAGGTGTCATGGACCTATTTCCATTTGATTTGTAGTAGAAAAAAAAACATAACCTCACTTAAGTTTCCTTGACACATCTTTTTTTCAGATCCTTCTTGGGAAAATACAGGATTCACTAAGAAAAGAACTTGACCATCTTTTCTGGGCTAGAAAAATCAAACACAGTTATAGTCAGATATTTATAGAGGACATAAGCAATGTTTGTAAACATTCAAATTTAGGTCTTTTGTTTATTACTTAAGAAACGCAGGACATCAACCTAATTTATTCATGGAATAATGAAGCACTTCAATCACTTAGTCAAAGAAAAGATGAAATTGTATCTCAAAGAAGGAGAGAGAGGAATTTGGCAAAATGAACCACAAGGAGAAGACGCAGAAATTTGAAGTAAATATTCTCATCAGTCAGTTAGGGAATTATTCCTGTTTGCTTCCTTGACAAAACCAGGAGCTTCAACGATGTTTTGAGATAATCCTCACTTTACACAGTGTCATTTTTATCTATCTAACGAACAGTTGGAAAGAGGCACAGAAGAATCTGGCCTTAGGTTCAGAAAGACTGCCATCCTTTATTCTTTACCTTGTAACCATGTTTGAAGACATTTCCGTCACACAAAATAAGAGATAAGAATGTTTTACTGAAGAACTTTCTCTGAGATTAGAGTTTTCATGGATTATTTGCATAATAATGGGCAGGCTATTATATTGACTAAAAGCATCAGAAATCTTCTCACACATTTAGATGCTCAATAAATGTTTTCTCTCTCTCAGTGACTAGAATGAGTATAAGTGGCCCCATAATTTATGTAAATGCATGTGAAAATTCTGGAAACAGGTATGTGTAGGAGACTAAAACTCTGTTGTTCTTCTGTAGTGCTTTTTCCTCCACCTTCACTTCTTAGCTTGTACTCTGGGGTCCAGCGCAGTTATTTTATTTCTGGAGAGTCACTCTTGCTTTTATACCTTGTTC
The DNA here is from genome assembly GCF_027595985.1 of Sorex araneus. Lineage (NCBI taxonomy): Eukaryota > Metazoa > Chordata > Mammalia > Eulipotyphla > Soricidae > Sorex > Sorex araneus. Next base: position 231,161,097 of record NC_073304.1, read on the forward strand.
ACACAATTATCTTCACTTGGTTGGCGTAGACTATCCATCTATTCCTGCTAAACAAATAAAGTTTAAGGTTCTCTGAAAATTTTCCTGGTGTAGACACCCGATGGTATTTGCTGATACCTAGAGCATTTTAGGTTCCAAAATTAATACCAAACACTCTACACTTGTTGTGTGTGAGTGCAAATGCTTTTTAAAAAAAATTTTATTGAATCACCGTGAGATAGTTACAAGCTTTCATCTTTGGGTTACAACCACACAATGATCAATCACCCATCCCTCCACCAGTGCATATTCCCCACCACCAATATCCCCGGTATACTCCCCTTTCCCACCCTCCCCCTGCCTCCATGACAGACAATATTCCCCATACTCTCTCTCTACTTTTGGGCATTATAGCTTGCAACACAGACACTGAGAGGTCATCATGTTTGGTCATAATGGTATCTACTTTCTACACACATCTCCCATCCCAACTGATTCCACCAGCCATCATTTTCCTAGTGATCCCTTCTCTATTCCATCTGCTTTCTCCCCTCTGCTCATGAAGCAGGCTTCCAGCTATGGGGCAATCCTCCTGTATCTACTGTCCTTGGGTGTCAGCCTCATGTGATGTTATTCTTTCTATATTCCACAAATGACTGCAGTCCTTCTATGTCTGTCCCTCTCTTTCTGACTCATTTTACTTAGCATGATACTTTCCATGTCTATCCATTTATAAGCAAATTTCATGACTTCATCTCTCCTAACAGCTGCATAGTATTCCATTGTGTAGATGTACCAAAGTTTCTTTAACCAGTCATCTGTTCTAGGGTACTTGGCTTGTTTCCAGATTTTGGCTATTGTGGACAGTGCTGCAATGAACATATAGGTACAGATGACATTTCTACTGTGCTTTTTTGCATCTTCGGGATATATTCCCAGAAGTGTATTGTGGGATCATATGGAAGCTCAATTTCTAGTTTTTGAAGGACTGTTCAAATTGTTTTCCAGAAAGGCTGGACCAGTTGGCATTCTCATCAACAGTGAAGGAGCATCCCCTTTCCCCCACATCCACGCCAGCACTGGTTGCTTTTGTTCTTTTGAATGTGTGCCAGTCTTTGTGGTGTGAGATGATACCTCATTGTTGTTTTGATTTGCTTCTCCCTGATGACTAGCGATGTGGAGCCTTTTTTCATGTGCCTTTTGGCCATTTGTATTTCTTTTTTGAGGAAACTTCTGTTCATTTCTTCTCCCCATTTTTTTATGGGGTTGGAGGTTTATTTCTTATACAATTCTACTAGTGTCTTGTATATCCTGGATAATAAATCCCTTATCAGATGGGTATTGGGTAAATATTCTTTCCCATTCTGTGGGCTCTTTCTGTATTTTGGTCACTGTTTCTTTTGAAGTGCAGACGCTTCTTAGTTTGATGTAGTCCCATTTGTTTATGTTTGCTTCCACTTGCATGGTCAGTGCTGTTTCATCTGTAAAGATACTTTTAGCTTCAGTGTCACGGAGTTCTGCCTACATTTTTCTCTATGTACCTTATAGATTCATGTCTGATATTGAGGTCTTTAATGCACTTTGATCTGACTTTTGTGTGTGGAATTAGACAGCGGTCAGAGTTCAGTGTTTTGCAGGTAGCTATCCAGTTTTCCCAGCACCTCTTGTTGAATAGGCTTTCTTTGTTCCACTTCATACTTCTTGCTCCTTTGTCAAAGATTAAGTGTCCATATATTTGGGCGTCTGTGACAAGATATTCAGCTATGTTCCATTGGTCTGTAAGTCTGTTTCTAGCCCAATACCATGCTGTTTTAATTACTACTGCTTTGTAGTAGAGTTTGAAGTTGGGGAAGGTGATGCCACCCATCTTCTTTTTCCCAAGGATTGTTTTAGCTATTCATGGGGTTTGTTGTTCCATATGAATTTCAAGAGGAGTGTTTTGTCTATTTCTTTGAAAAATTTCATGGGTATCCTGATAGGGATTGCATTAAATTTGTATAGCGCTTTGGGCAGTATTGCCATTTTGATCATGTTAATTCTTCTTATCCATGAATAGGGGATGTATCTCCATTTTCTATTGTCCTCTTTTATGTCTTGAAGTAGTGTTTTGTAATTTTCCTTGCATAGGTCATTCACCTCTTTGGTTAAGCTGATTCCAAAAGCCAATCCAAAAGATCAATGAAACCAAGAGTTGGTTCTTTTAGAAAATAAACAAGATTGATAAACCTCTATCAAGACTCACAAAAAAGGCAGAGAGAAAACCCTAATAAACTGAATCAGAAATTAAAAGGGGGACATTACAACAGAAACTAAAGAAATGCAAAGGATCCTCAGAGATTACTTTGAGAGTTTTTATGCCACAAAACATGAAAACCTCGAGGAAATGAGTCAATTCCTAGATTCCCATAGCTTCCAAAGGCTGAACCAAGAATACCTGGAATACCTGAGCACACCTATCACCATCCAGGAAATTGAATTGGTGATTAAAAGTTTCCCCAAGCACAAAAGTCCTGGCCCAGATGGATTCACTAGTGAATTCATCCAAATCTTTAAAGAGGACTTATTCCCAATACTATTTAAGCTTTTCCAGGAAATTAAAGTATCAAAAACACCTCCAGAGAGTGCAAACACTTTTGCATGGTGTGTATGTATCCATTCTTTCATTGGACTATTTGTCAATAAATATACTTTGATTGGACTATTTGTCAATAAATAAATATAGTTTCTCTCAATATCAGTATTTAAAGCTTCTTAAATGAGTGGGACCATATTTCAACAGATGTTTTCATCAAACTGAGTGACAAAATTCTTACTACATCAGAGTTACCAAAAAAGTATTAGCACAAACACTAAAAAGTGAACCAGAAAAGCTACTTAAACACCCATAACTGACTATCCTGTGCATGCAATGATGAATAGACTTCTGGCCCATGTACTCACTTAATGTTCTGTATCACTGTCACTGTCATCCCATTGATCAAAGATTTGCTCGAGCGGGCCCAGTAATGTCTCCATGCGTCCTAGCCCTGAGATTTTAGGAGCCTCTCTTTACACTCCCCTACTAGAACCTCCAAAATGTTAAACTGAAAAATGGTAGAAAATTGTAATTTCCATCTGGATTTTTACTTGTCCTTTTTATACCTTCTGTTCTTCTGTACCTAGATGTAGTTCTATAACTAGTTCAGGCTATGGAGATGGAGCTGAAGCGTTATGTCAGTTCCTGTGATCTGTGGTTTTTTAAAAAATTAATTAATTTGTTTATCTTATAGGGGGAATCAAGACTTTTTTCATATTTTCCAACATAAATCCGATGACTGTTGCACAAGCAATCATTTCAGTCGGAGAGGTTAATATGAATCTGCCTCATTACCACAAACTTGATGAAAGGTGGAGTGGCAGGTGGCAGGGGGAGTTAAAAATTAGTAGGATACAAGAGTCAACCAAAGTTTCTCTTTTTAAATTTTAGTTGGGGCCACACCCAGGTGTGCTCAGGGCTTATTTCTGGATATCGCACAATCTTGGTTGTGTTGGGGCACTATGTAGTGTGGGTACAAATCTTTGCACCCTGCCTGCACTCTATTATCGACTCTCTCTCTCTCTCTCTCTCTCTCTCTCTCTCTCTCTCTCTCTCTCTCTCTGTCTTAAAGCCCCTGAGTTTCTAACATTCCCAGCTTACTCCTATCCTTATGCACACATTCAAACTTAGAAGGATCATGTTCTTGGTTCATCAACATTGGTCATAGAGAGATATCGCATCCATTTTTTTTTCTTATCATTACACTGTAGCACTGTCAGCCCATTGTTCATCGATTTGCTTGAGCGGGCATCAGTCACGTCCCCATTGTGAGACTTCTTGTTACTGGTTTTGGCATATTGAATACGCCCCGGAGAGCTTGCCAGGCTCTGCGTGCAGGCGGGATACTCTTGGTAGCTTGCTGGGCTCTCTGGGAGGGACGGAGGAATCGAACCCAGATCAGCCACATGCAAGGCAAACACCCTACCTGCTGTGCTATTGCTCCAGTCCTACTTATCATTACTCTCAAGAATATCTAGCTTAGATGATTTGTTATTTGAGGATGCTATAGAATCCCCTAGATTTCAAATGTTTCCAACTATAGAAACAGTTATGGAAATGACATTTTCCCCAAAAGTTTAAATGCAAAATAGCTAAAAGTGGAGTTTCTCTATGCTGAAATGGTTATAACTTTACTTGTTATAAATCTGGTTAGGCCTGACCTGGCATGTATGTGTTTGTTAGAGGGAAGGGCTGTCACTGTCACTGTCATCCTGTTGTTCATTGATTTGTTCGAGTGGGCACCAGTAACATCTCCATTGTGAGATTTGTTGTTACTGTGTTTGGTGTCAGATATGCCATGGGGAGCTTGCCAGGCTCTGCCGTGCGGGCGGGATACTCTCAGTAGCTTGCTGGGCTCTCCAAGAAGGGCAGAGGAATCGAACCCTGGTGGGCTTCATGCAAGGCAAACGTCCTACCACTGTGCTATTGTTCCAGCCCTGGAGGGATATATTATTGGAGGGAAGGGCAAATTATTTATATGCTTACTTGCTTTTGTTTTGATGCTGGAAGAGAATGTCTAACTACTAAGATACATTGTTCTTAGAGATAAATTAAGTAATAATAAGGTATAGAGAAAGCAGATACACTTAACAACAATAAAGTCTCCTTAAGTGTGTCCTAAGGAATATAATTCTTATACTCTCATGGGATAAGTGTTTATATTATCTCTATTATGTATGAGTGAAAATTAAGCAACAAATTTTAGCGGTTTTCTGTATTGCATCTAAATTTATGGCAAAGCATCTAAATTTATGGCAGAGCAACACAACTAAATTCAAACCCATATTCTCTCTCCTTCTTTTTATAAGTTGTGGGAACATTTAGTATCATCATAAAATCTACCTATGAAGAGAGTGAGCCTTAGAGATTGCTAAAGTATAAAAAAAGTATATTTAGCCCATTAGAACCAAATGAGATTAGCAATTTCTAAGAAGTTGAGTTGTTAAATTGTCCCTATGGAAGGAAAAGGAAAATTCTTTAGTCTGATGTGAATGGTGTTAGACACACATAGCCTTCCAAAGACAACTGAAGGAATTATCTTGGAGAGCATCTTATTTTGAAGATTTATCTTTTCCTGTGAGTTTCTGTGGATGATAAACAAGATGGTACCTTGAGCAGCCTGAAATGTCTCTTTAATTCTCATGATGATATCCCAGGGTATTCATAATTATTAATTAGGCTTTTAGGTTCACTACTGATTGAAAATGTGAAAACTGAAGCTAAGATACTAAGCCTGGGTAGGATGTACTTTTCAAACATACTAGTTGAACTCAGGCACTGAGATGTTGAACCAGTAGACAAGTGGATTGTTGCCCAGTGATCTGAGGATAAGTGGAATGTTCTTTGACCACCTCCCCCTGCCATCCCCAATGTTGAAAGTATTATGTCTTTTTTTGACACCCTGTCACATAATGAAAATCTCTGTCATGATACGCTTAGAACTACAAGGACCTAGAGAACTGGGGACCAGGTTAATTTTCTAAGTTAAAGAGCATTTGCTTATGCAATCTTTGGATATTCTTTCTCTAAAAACAGATGGATGCTTCCTGCTCACAAAGGTCATATATTAGACATATAAAAAAAGTGAATTTTTAATTTGTGAGTGGAATAGGATAAGATGGAATAGTTGGAAGGGATTTATCAGTCTGATTCATCTTGGGGGTAATAGGAGACCTATTTACATTAGAAGTACATCCTCTCTTCCCTCAGAAATCTACTCCCAGATTTAGTTGTCTGGGTGGCCAGAAACATAGGCAAGAAGTCTTTGTGATAAAATGTTTTCCTTTTAGGTAGTAGATACAAGGGCCAGGAGGATTGCCCCATAGCTGGATGCCTGCTTCATGAGCAGAGGGGAGAGGGCAGATGGAATAGAGAAGGGATCACTAAGAAAATGATGGCTGGAAGAACCAGTCAGGATGGGAGATGTGTGCTGAAAGTAGATAATGGACTAAACATGATGACTTCTCAGTGTCTGTGTTGCAAGCCCATAATGCCCAAAAGTAGAGAGAGAGTATGGGGAATATTGTCTGTCATGGAGGCAGGAGGAGGGTGGGAAAGGGGGTTATACCTGGGATATTGGTGGTGGGGAATGTGCAATGGTGGAGGGATGGGTGTTTGATCATTGTGTGATTGTAACCCAAACATGAAAGCTTGTAACTATCTCATGGGATTCAATAAAATAAAAAAAAAAAATGTTTTCTTTGTAAATGATAGCATTTGTTCCTAGATGCCTCCTAACAAACTGAGACCATCATAATGTTTTCCTGAGACTTCTAGTTATTTGACACCACCTTCCCCTTCCCTATCCAAGATGTTCAGATTTCTATTGTTGAAATATGAGAGAATGTACAGAATAGGTGAGTTGAGAAACACAAAATCCATAAACTAACTGGTGTTTCTTGGAGAGCATTTTATATTATTATGATCATGATTCTTTTAGGGCCATTAGGTAATTTAAATCATGCCTGAATTTATTTGAAAAGCAAGTAGCATTAGTATTTTCTACGTGGTATCTTCCATGTAACATAAAGTGTGGGTTGACAACCTCTGGATCTATATACTTTTTTCTATTGCCATCTGCAATCCACCATCAGTCAGAATGAGAAAACTCAAAGTGAGCCTGAGGAAATCAAAGTTGTGTACTCAAAGTAACAATAATTTTAGAGTTTAGCATTTGAAGCTGAGTGAGGGATTCAAAAAAAATGGGAGTCTTCCCTTTTTTAAAAAAATTAATTGTATTTTGACTTTTTTGGGTCATACCCAGCGATGCTCAGGGGTTGGTCCTGGCTCTGCGCTCAGGAATTACCCCTGGCAGTGCTTTGGGGGACCATATGGGATGCTGGGAATTGAACCTGGGTTGACGGCATGCAAGGCAAGCACCTTACCGGCTGTACTATCACTCCGGCCCCAGAATTGTCCTTTTTTTCCTACTAATTATCAGTGCCAGTTGACTCTTGTCCATGATCCCTTGTGGTAAGCAGATGACTATCGCTACTGACCAAGATCATTGCATTGCTATACCACATCCAAGTTTTTTAAGATACCAGTGCTGAGCCAAGGTTACCTCTTGAATTATGTATGAATTAAATAAGGCCTGGGTCTCTAGAGGAGGCAACATAGAAGTGGGAATATTGAGTCATGTTGGAGCAAGAGGATGGCATGAATGAGAATGTCCACATTGGTCACAATGTAAGTTGTCATGTCTGAAATATGTTGCAGAGTCAAACAGGTCATTTCTATGAGGATAAGTCAGGTAAAGCAAGCCAAGAAACAAATGAGCCACAGAGAGGTCATTCACAAAGGAACTAGAAAAGGGAAGGTAGGAAGAGCTTGGTTACTGGTGAGAATGATGTGTCTTTTCCAATGTTTATTCCTATGCTTTCAGTTAATGAATGCTTTGAAGACATATAACCGCAGTCAAAAATTCTCCCAAATGATTATTCTTATACTCAAACCAAAGGGCAAGGGATAACTCAATGTGATTTTAGTGTTTTAGGGGACGGTTTCCATTTTGTTAGCCATGCTATTGACTCTCCCCGCATGGCAGAGCCTGGCAAGCTCCCCGTGGCAAGTGCGATATGACAAAAAATAGTAACAACAACTTTCACAATGGAGATGTTACTGGTGCCCACTCGAGCAAATCAATGGACAATGGGACGACAGTGATACAGTGCTATTGGCAAGCAGTAGAAAAACAGTGGATCGAAGTAGGAAATCAGAAGAAGGACCTATTTTCAGCATGAAAGAGCACTTCTAGGGAAAATACCCGAAGTGCATGCTCCATACATATGCTTCTCTTCCTTGCAGCTTCGCAGAGGGGGAAGCGTTCATGACAGAACTTAAATTACTTCAAGCAATTTGAAGTATAATGTCTTCTGCCCTCTGGCGGCCAAATTTTCCCTACATAAAGCGGAATGAAGAACTCTTACCATGCAGAACGCAGGTATATCTGGACTCACAAGACTCTTGACGAAACCATATTCATGGTGCCCCTAATCTTAGGTCTAAGCGTTTTCCTTTGATCAAGAAAGGAAAACACTTGCTAGTTTTGCGGCTTGCCAAAAAGTCTTTCTTTCCATTTTCCTTCTGCACTCTTGGGAAATTTTTCCATGATGGTTCTGAGACCTAAGAGTCAATTTGAGACAGATTTCTAAGACTCTAACTTGATCTGAGATGACTCTACGCTCTCGGGTCTTGAAGCTTCTCTTAAGGACTTTGATAGGAAAATCATTTTGTGATTTCAAAGGGAATTTCGAAAAGCAACCTCCAAGTGACAACGAAAGGTTGAGAAGGATGATAGCGCAGGAACAGACTGAAGGAGACCTGGCCAGAAATTAACTTGCCCTTTTCTCTCTTTGGTGTCTGGGACACAGAACCAAAAGAGTCTGCCTCTTATCAAGAGTGACAAACTGTCATTCCGTTGTGTCAAATGCGAATGGTTGAAACTGACACCAGCAGAGAACAAGGATCCAGGAATAAGAGACCACTTCAATGAAGATTAGATATTCTTATAGCAATAGATTTTAAGGGTCTTGGATTCCACAGATAAGAACTCCATATAGTTATAAACGTGATAGAGATAAATAGAAATAAATATTTTTTATCGGAAGTGTAATATATAAAATGTAACCATAACCAAGAACCATACTATTGAGAAGCAGTAGCTAATTTAGTTCTTTCTCAAAAAACGCTAAAAGCCATGTATATCTACCGTGAATGCATAAGGATCTATTAAAATAAAACCAACTACCATACAATAAGCATGTGTTTTATGGGACTATTTATGGATAGTCATAAAATTCAAGTAGTATAATATTTGCCTGATAAATAATCACATACATGACTGAAGAATGAGGAATCTGAAGAGGCCTAATAATTTGTGGCTAAAGTTTTCTAAATTTCTGGAAGTCCAAGGAGCTATCCATTGTGCTACAGAGCCACCTAATTTTCTAAACTTCTGGACACACCACAGGGTGTTTCTAAGTTGCTTCTTTGAATCAGTGCTGAATTGGACCAAATTCAGATAAGGACAAAATTAAGTAATGCACAACTTTTCAATAAGAAGCCCTCATTACTATGCAAGTCTCAAGAACTAAATTCATTTTAATGTTTTCTATGCATGGACCACTCCTATCCTGGATTCCACCACCCCAGGATGGATCAATTTAGGGAAAACTGCCCGAATATTCTGAAATAACTGAGACAAATTTGTAAGTGGGAAACTCCAACTCCACATTCTAGAGGAGTCCTTTGTGCAAGTGTCATTGAGGTTGTGATTATAGGGCGTTCTATTTTCTCTACATGACTCCTTATGGGAAAAGATGTTTTGGATTTCTAATCTCTAAGAAAAGCAAGGATTGGGGCTGGAGCGATAGTACAGTGGATAGGGTGTTTGCCTTGCACGCCGCCGACCCGGATTCGATTCCCAGCATCCCATATGGTCCCCTGAGCACCGCCAGGAGTAACTCCTGAGTGCAGAGTCAGCATGACTGGGTGTGACCTAAAAAGAAAAAAAAAGAAAGAAGAAAAAGCAAGGATTATACAGCTTCTGGGGTGAATTAGATTGAGTTTAATGCTGTGTTAACTCAATCCATTATTTTCATTTGCAGGCACTAAGAAATCTCTCTTTAGAAGACCTGATGATGCTGCAGTTATATGTTCATCACAGCACTGTTCACAATAGCCAGAATCTGGAAAAAACCCTAGTGCCCGAGAACTGATGACTAGTTAAAGAAACTTTGGTATATCTACATATATCTACACAGTGGAATACTATGCAGCTATTAGAAAAGATAAGTCATGAAATTCGCATATAGGTGGATCATCATGGAAAGTATCATGCTAAGTGAAATGAGTCAAAAAGAGAGGGACAGACAAAGAAAAATAACACTCATTTGTGGAATATAAAGTAACAGAATGGGAGACTAACATCCAAGAACAGTAGAGATAAGTACCAGGAGGATTACTCCACAATTTAGAAGTTGGCCTTGCATGCTGGGGAAAAAGGCAGCTCAGATAGAGAAGGAACCAGCAAATAAAGGATCCTAGGAGGGCCCATTCTGGATGGGAGATACGGGCTGAGTAGACTATAGACCCAACATGATGGGCACTTGATATCTCTACTGCAAACCACAACACCCAAAAGGAGAGAGAGAGAGAGAGAGAGAGAGAGAGAGAGAGAGAGAGAGAGAGAGAGAGAGAGAGAGAGAGAGAGAGAGAGAGCAAGAGAGCAAAAGGGAATGCCCTGCCACAGAGGCGGGATGGGATAGGAGGAGGACGAGGTGTGGGTGGTGGGAGGGATGCTGGGACCATTGGTGGTGGAAAATGGGCACTGGTGGAGGGATGGGCACTCAACCATTGTGTGATTGAAACTCAAGTACGAAAGTTTGTAAGTCGGTAACTGTACCTCATGGTGATTCACTAATAAACATTTTTTAAAAATAAGGAGAGCTGATGATGACTTTCAAAGCAACTTCAGCTCCATTAGTTTTATAGGCACTTACTGGGGCACCAATGATAATACTGAATTTTCAAAAGAGGAAGAAATGGGACCAGAATCATAGTATAGTGGTTAGGGTACTTGCCTTGCACACTGCCACTAAGTCCATCCCAGGCAATGCATATGGTCCCCTGAACCCAGCCAGAAGTGATACAGTAGCACCCAGCAAGGAATTAGCCCTGACCACCACCAATGTGGACCAAAACCAGAACACCAAAATATTGAATTTTTCTCTCTCTCCCTGATACCTCTCACTATATTGAAGAATGTGTTATTTAATGTTTTAGAGGAATGTTAACAATGATTGTTTTACTAAGAACCTGATATCTGAGATAGATTACAATATCGCTTTTGTTATACATGAACAGAAAGAATATTCAAGTTAATTTATTAATTTTAATTAAATTTTATGGCTCAGTTGAAATCAGAAAAAACTGTTATCTAATTAACATTTAATATAATTATACACCTAACTAGTTGCAAATCTGGCATAATAAATTCAGGAAGGTCTTGACTTCATGTACCTTACATGACTTTTTGTTTCAAAAGCACTATAATTCAGAAATGAAGTTCTGAAAGTCTAACATGAACTAAAATTCACTTCAATATTAATTTACTCCAACTCTGAAAAGAAATTTACTCCATTTACCACTGTAATGATAAAATGTGATTTGTATATGCACTGGGATATATTAACACATGATACATGATTTATAAAACAAAAATGCACACAAAAATACAGACGGATCACAAAACAATTTTGAGAAAAAGAAACCAAACCTAAGAGATCCATGCTTTGCACCTTCTTTTAAAAATTGACTAGAATCCTTTCCTAGTTGCTATAAAAGTAGCTTACATTTCTTTCAGCTAAACAGGACCACATGATTGTATTTTATCACATAATAGGCAAATATTTTAAGCAATCAAAAAAAAGTTTTGTAGATGAGTGGGATGCAACCATCATGTGAAGGTTTTTTTTAAAGATAGAAACCAATTTTTTGGAATAGAAAGACCAGAATCTTGTGCAACAATTATGTGGAGGAGTACATATTTTTAAAAATGCTGAACAATTTAGATGTGTTCTCCACTTTACCTCAAGCTCTGAGGACAGGGACCCTGTTCATTTCCAATTAAAAGTCTCACAGCTAGATGGCAATAGGTTGGGTGTATGACTGTCACTGTCATCCATTGCTCATCGATTTGCTCGAGTGGGCACCAGTAACATCTCCATTGTGAGACTTGTTGTTACTGTTCTTGGCATATCAGATACGCCACAGGGAGCTTGCCAGGCTCTGCCGGGCAGGTGAGGTACTCTCTGTACCTTGCCTGGCTCTCCAAGAGGGATGGAGGAATCGAACCCAGGTCGGCCGCATGCAAGGCAAATTGCCCTACCCGCTGTGCTATCACTCCAGCCCAGGTTGGGTGTACATGCTTATTTAATAACTACTTAAAATAATTCTATACTAAGGCTACCAGGGGTCCAGGAGTGGAGAAGAAGGGACTTTGAGACAATGGTAGAAAGATATTGACAGATAAAGGTGGGCATGGTATGGAGGTGTTGTAAACATAAAGTAACAATATTCATAGTATTATAAGCCATGGTAGCCTTGATTTAAAAACTAAATTCATATAATTAATTTAATGAATAAGATATTTGAAATATGGTATTTGAGATGATAAATATTCACATAATGAATAAGATATCTGCAATTATTAATGTGTTTTTCTCACTTTACTATTTATGAGGGATTTTATTCTAGCTTACATGAGACTTTTTTTCAGCTAAAATAAAGAGTAGACATATCTTTAGAAGTGAAGAGTGGACTGGAGGACTGGAGTGATAGCGCAGCAGGTAGGGTATTTGCCTTGTATGTGGCCGACCCAGGTTTGATTCCTCCGTCTCTCTCGGAGAGCCCCAATACCGAGAGTATTACGCTCGTATGGCAGAGCCTGGCAAGCTCCCTGTGGCGTATTTGATATGTCAAAAACAGTAACAGCAAGTCTCACAATGGAGACATTACTGGTGCCCACTCGAGCAAATCGATGAGCAATGGGATGACAGTGACAGTGACATATCTTTAGAAAGTTGACGTGGACTTTTGAGGGTAGCACACTGCCCTTGCAGCTTTTTTTCTATTTTCTATGATCACTCTTTCTTTGCGTTAAATACCAACCCAATCAAGAAATAGAATGTCTGAATCTAGCCATATTTTCTCTTGCCATGTTATGTTCAATTCTCCTGAAGTATCATTGATCTTAGCTCTGACACCAGAACCATTCTAAGTATTCCAGAAGTTTATATGAAGGAATTCATATATGTTCACTTTTGTTTCATATCCCTCTCCAGTGAAAATTATACTTTTGAGGTGGTCCATGTTACTGTGTTTATCAATTATTTGCATATTAACATCATACTTTGGGGGCCCGAGAGATGTTACAGCAGATAAATGTGGCTGACCCAGTTTTTATACCCAGCACCACACATGGGCCTGGAGCACTGCATACAGTGATCCCTGGGCACAGAGCCTGGTGTAAGTCCTAGGCACAGCCAGGTATGTCTCAAAAACCAAAATAAAGCTGTTTTTGGCTCAGCTTTCTTCTCTCTTGTTCATATAGCATGTTAACTAGAGTGGCAAACATCACGGTTATTTCCAGCATTTTGATTATTGTAAATAAACTTGCTGTAGACATTTTTGTTGCAAATTTTGGTCATATTTTTTTCTATGAGATGAAGATATAAAGGTGGAATTGCTGTTCCTTAGGTAAAGCACATTTAAAATATAATACTCATCATGATTTATGTTTCAAAATACAAAGTAATTCCCTAAAAAAGAATCTTTAGGGTAGTTTTGGGTGTCATCTACTGTATTATTTAAGACTTTTTTCTTGACTGAAGACTCACCTCTTTAGGGGAATTCACAATTTGACTTACCTACTTAGGGGAATTTGAAATCGCCCTTGGCGTTTCATGTGGCAGCACAGTTGTATAGACTCTTTTGTGAAAGGTTTTGTTTCCATGAATGCAGGGAAGTGCCAACATTAAGAATGACGTACTCTGAGTGAACTTTCACATAGCTGAAGTTGGTGTCACCAGGGGACAAGCCCAGGGATTAAACAAATAAGTTACTTCAAGACAAGAAGCATTTTTTCTTTTTCCTTGTAGAAAGTGACTCGTGGACCTCCTGAATGCATAGCAATACGATAGATGATTTCAGTCTTAGATGATAAAGATATCTCAGGATACTTATGCCCCAAGAAGCTGAACAATCGACTGGACCAATGGATTACCCTGATTCTCATCTGTGATTGCATATTAGAATCATATTGAAAGCCTTCAAAATTAAGGTACCAAGGCCAGAACAATAATATAGTGCCTAGGGTGCTTGACTTGTACTTGGCTGGCCCAGGTTTAATCCTGACACCCAGAAGTCCCCTGAGCCTTGCCAGGTGTGATACGTGAGCTCAGAACCAGGAGTAAGCCTTGAGCATCACCGAGTATGACCCCAGAAGTCAAAACCAAAAACCAAAATGGAGGCACTCTGGACACCCATTAAGAATTCAGGGTAGGCTTTCTGCCCAGATGGGACCCCGAGCGGCCACACATGAATGGCTCCTTTGTTCCTAAGAGACCATGATCCCAGAGGCCCACTAACTACTTTCGGAACCCAGCGGCTTCTTGCAGAAATGCCTCTAGACTGTGAACTAAGCTATGGCCCCATGCCACCCCGGTAGGGGAAAGATTTTTCTCTTGCAGACTTTCCTTTCTGTGTGGTGGCGGCAGAGTGGTGACCGCCATCTTTTAGAGCTCACTAAACAGAGGTACGAGCTTGCAGTAATGCAACTTCTGGCAGAAATTTCTCTGGACTTAATTACTAAAATACCAGAAATCCAAAACTGAGCGGTCGCAACCTCATAAGGTCTCCATTCTCAGCAATGGAAAACATATTATCAAATGATGCCTTTTCAGCAGGTCTAATTGTTGGGGGAAAATTCCAAATAATAATAGCAAGTTTTCTGTTGAAATATTGAATGTAATCAAAGTAAAGAGAGATTAAAGTGAAAATCATCAGCCACACAGGCAGGGGAGGGGGGAATGAGCGGTATACTGGGGTTCTTGGAGGTGGAACATGTGCACTGGTGAAGGGATGGGTGTTTGATCATTGTATGACTGAGACTTAAACCTGAAAGCTTTGTAACTTTTCTCACGGTGATTCAATAAAATAAATAAATAAATAAATAAATAAATAAATAAATAAATAAATAAAATAGGACTTCTTCAATAAAAAAAAAATTCAGGGTATACCAGGCATTCAATTAACTACAATGGATGATCAAGTTGAGAACTAATATACGATATTTGTTTATCATGATTGAGAATGTACTAATCGTATATCTAGTCTTTCACACTCCGTTCTTAAAACACTAGAAAGGAGTGAATAGGGAACATTTTCCTTTACTTTTCAAAGAGATCTAAATAAGTAAGACTTTCTGGAGTACATGGTTGTAACTGCTTGTCTTAATCGGGACTCTTTGTGAAAAATTATGCACACCTAGGGAATGTATCTGTGCTTTAAATGAAGAAATTAAATATCTAATTGTATTTTGTTATATCATAAACAATAAAAATATTTTTCTATCTATGTGAAATCATCTCATTCTTACTTATCTTTGAATTAACATAAACATTTTTAAGCCAATGAGCCAGAATTCAAAGATTTTATGTATATGATTTTATACATAAAAATTATAATTTATGCTAGGCAGCATAAATGTATGAGACTTTAGTTTTCCTGAAATTATTAAGACATACCTATTACCAAGGAAATTTCCTAATTCACTGATGTTCAATCTCACTTGACTGCAATACTGCAACTTAACTTTTTAAACAATACTGCATATTTAACTTTTTAGCAATTCATTTGCTTCCAATAATCAAATTTGCTTTTACTAGAATTCACTTTATAAGATGAACCTCACAAAGCTCATTTTGTGATTTACATGATTTAATCTCTAGTTTAACGCTAACTTTCCATTTTATTTAAATTTTCTAACATTGACCTCTTAGTAACTCACAAAAGAGCCTGGGAAATTTTTATTTCACGGTCCTAAATGTAATATTCTCTGCCTGCCATTCCTATACTGTGTCACCCAAGTAAGTAGATTTTATTCTTTAGCCAATACAACCCCCGCTTGATAGAGTTTATTAGGTGAATATGTGAAAATGTGAACCACAAAACCAGCGTACTGACCAACTCACCTTAAATCAACTTCAATGAAGAAAAGTCTGAAAATCCAGGAGAGAAATCACACAACTATATGGCTTCCTGACACAATTACAGACACCTACTTGAAGATAGCCAGATACAAAGGGCTAGAAACATTTAACTAAGTTCATTTTACTCTGATCCAGAAAAATTAGAGAACGTTCTTTTTTTTTTTTTTTAACTGATTCATCTTCATAAGAGACCGTGCTGTCTCACTAAATCCAGTCAGTCATCAGTCCCTTGTTCACTATCCTGATAAAAGTCACATTGAGACTGCAACCATAATTCTCATGCATGCAGGCTTTGTACTGTACGTGAAAGAACAGTTTGGTTGGCACAAGGTATGTGTCATCTTTGAGCAAGTCCCTCCATCTGTGTCGCCAGGCAGATCCCGTCTCTTTGGAATTTCACAGGCCACAGCCTTTCCTTTAAGTCCTCTAAACAACCCTGCTCCGTCCACCACACTGTTGGCCTCCTGCCGGTCTTTCTAGCACACTTAAAACAAAGTGTCCCTGCCACTTCCTTGGCTAGGACTCAGTTCGTTTTCTCCCTACCTTCCCAGTTGCTTTGACCAGTGGCTATCTTGACAGTTGGCAAACAGAGACTGAGTGCAGATATGTCACATAAAATCTGTTGGATGAATATTTTCCTCTGGGAAAGAGTGAAAGTGAAATTCCATCCGGACCCACCCTCTTTCCAAAACAATAAACATTTCCTGACTGCCACCATTCCCCTAATCATTGAAAGCAGGGCAGTTATTTTGGAATGGGCAGCTGGACTTTATACTTGCCTGGGCCATCTGCTCTCGCATTTAGTTTTTAAGAAGGTGACTGAAGTGACTGCAATTCGCTGCAAAGAGGAAGATTTCCATCAAAAAGTGTTTGGGGGACAAAAAAAATAAGTGTTTGGACTTGATGTCAGAGAGAACATAATTCACAGAGAGTATGGGACTTTTTTTTGTCTTACTTTGCTTATTATAAATAAACTATGGGGGGAAGGTATTTTCCTCGATGAATATATAATTGATTGGATATAATTGAATATATAAATGAATGGGCTGGAGCAATAGCACAGTGGATAGGGCATTTGCCTTGCATGTGGCCAACCCAGGTTCGATTTTTCTGTACCTCTCAGAGAGCCCGGCAAGCTATCAAGAGTAATCCGCCTGCATGGGAGAGCCTGGAAAGCTACCAGTGGTGTATTCGATATGCCAAAAACAGTAACAACAAGTCTCACAATGGAGACGTGACTGGTGCCCGCTGGAGCAAATCGATGAGCAATGGGATGACAGTGATACACTGAATATGTAATACATAAACAAGCTTGTCTCCTAATTCATGGTTTGGAAAGTCACTGATACAAATGAGATAGACATTCAAGGAAAGTCAAATAATTTCTTTGGGCAGAGAGGGCATTGCCAAACAGTTCTCAGGGCACTTGGGTACTACTGGTGATTTTCTGCTGACTCAGTAGTTAACTCCATGCAAGAGCCTGGGAGTGCAATCCTATTTCGTTTGGTGGTGCTGGGACGTTTGTGTGTTTGGACTCTAAGTCTACACCCTGTAATCCTCAGGGTACCAAGTGGTACTGGAACCCAAACCTGGCGGAGGATCATGCTAGACAGGTGCCCTAACTACTGTACATTTCCAGGCGCCTCCCTCTGCTCTGTGGGGGCATATTTCCCAAGGCAGAAAAATATCCTGTTCATTTTTTTAATTAATATTTTTCTCTTTTATTTAAGTCATGAGGAAATTAAATATGGAAACAGTAGAAAACCAAACCTAGACTTCCAAAATAAGAATAATTGAAATTCTCTAAGAGAGAAGTACTTTGGGTATGGGGTTTGATTAGATGGCCTGCATAAGTCTAGAATAATTAGCAAATCGTACCTTAAAAATTTTACAAAACTAGGTCACGTTTTTGATAACTGGGCAAAATAAGCAAAGAAAAGGCATGTAGCATTTCCCTTTTGTTTTTCTCACTGAAATAATATATTTTGGTCTAATTTCGTACATATGTGTATTAATCAAAAATAATCTGATCTCATTAAATTGACTTAATAAATAACCAGTAGAATAAGCGATTGAAAAGTGAGACATAAATTATGGAGAGCATTATATTTTTGGGGTGAGGGGTGCCATACCCAGTAATGCAAAGACTCAACACTGGTAGATTTGAATGAAGGGGGGTACGTGTCTATATAGTCCAGGGATCAAACCAGCATAGGTCACCAATAAAGCAAGCATCTTAAACTCTACAGTAATCTCTGACCAGGTCGGAGAATTCATTTTTTTAAAAATGTGTGTAATGTAGGGTGATTTAGAGTATTATTCGAAAGAGAAACATTTGTCAAGCTTATAAAGATCTGTATTTAATATCCCCATGTTTAGCCTCTAGGGCTGAGGGTTAGAAGGAGATTCGCAAGAGCTCCTATGATGGATAATGGGTAATTTCTGCAGCAGTTTCCATACAAAATAAAGAATATTAAGTATTGTTATCAAAAAACCTGACATGTAAGAATCATGCACTCTACTTTTCTCCCTAACTCTTGGACTATCATTTCCTCACTCCCACTGGTGTCAGTGGTCTACCTGAAAAACTGCACTTTCCAGCCCATCATGCAGATGGAGGTGCCAGGAAATTAAACTTTAGCCAATAAAATATTAGTGGAAGCCCATTAAAAGAGGGCTTCCAGAAATCTCACTAAGGGGGCAAATTGATGGACAAAGGTTTTGTTTGTTTGTTTTGGGGGCCCCTATGGAGTGCTCAGAGCTTACTCTTGGCTTCTAGCTCAGGATCACTCCAGGTCAAGCAGTGTCCCGGGGACCACATGGAGTAACGTCTGGGTCCATGGCAAATGTCCTGCTCCCCTGTGCCGTCTCTCCAATAGCAATAAGTTAGTTTTGTTTTCCCCCTTTTCTCTTCCTTTTTTTTTTTTTTTTTTTTTTGCTTAACAAAAGGTAATTTATTTGAAAGGATAAAAAATGCTGTTAGAAGAAATGAAAAGGAACCTGATTCTTCTCGAGGGAGGGGAACCACACCCAACAGTGCTGGGGCACTACTTTTGCTTTTGTGCTCAGGGGTCACTCCACTAATGCTCAGGGGAGCACAGAATGCTGGGGGTCTGGGTCTGCAACATGCAAAGCTAGTGGCCTAACACCTGTACTATCTCTGCCTGCACTTTAGCCTGAATTTTAATGACATTATGCTTTTCAGAATAACCCTGGACAGCCTACTTTTAGACTTGGATGTTACCTAAAAATAAACTCCATTTGTTTTTTGGTTTCCTATTTCTACTAGCTGCAAGTAGAATGTCTGATCAACTGCATAAGAACCCTTGCCAGGATCTCCATGAAAAATGTGTCATATATTTATATGCTTGCTGCATTTATAACGGTTCTAGCCTCAAATTGTCTGTTACACAGTTTATAAAGTGCAGTTTATCCCAGAGAATGGATTCAGTCATACATTTATAAAACAAAGACAATAATTTTGACAGCAGATAAGGAAACCCAAGAGGAAAACGTTTTTGAGCATTTTTAGTCTGATTCTAATGGAATTGAAATATTTTCTCTAAATATTGAATGTTTCAAAATCTAGCCACGGCAAAGAATGGTGAAGTCTTCCCTAAGAAAACACAAAATAGCAATTAAAATTGGAGGTTCTACAAGTTATTGGTAATGATGTAGGCAAGTAGATATGAAAGGGTCCATGGCAAAGGGATTCCTAGGAAGTATCACTGTATCACTGTCACTCCGTTGTTCATCAATTTACTCGAACGGGCACCAGTAACATCTCCATTCATCCCAGCCCTGAGATTTTAGCAGCCTCTCCTTACTCATCTTCCCCAACAATTGGAAGCTCTTTCAGGGTCAGGGAATGAGACCTGTTATTGTTCCTGTTTTCGGCATATCGAATATGCCAGGGAAAGTTTGCCAGGCTCTGCTGTGCAGGCGGGATACTCTCGGTAGCTTGCCAGGCTCTCCAAGAGGAGACGATTTTATGGAAAACGAGTAGGGAGCGTCTTATGATGTGTCATGCTTTGTGGCTGCGTGGTCCAGAAACATGTTCACTCATGCTTGAGGCTCGGCCTGAGCATGTGGAAAGTGGCCTGGAGTGTGGCGGTGGTTCAATAGTGGAGGTCAGCTGCCAGGGCTGGGTCCCTTGGGGTGGGGTGGGCTCTCACCCATTCCCCTCTGGGGTTCTTCGAGTGGAAACAGCCTGTTAAAACAGTCTCGTGGCATGGTTATGGGAGCCTCATTTTATTCTCCCTCCCAGGAGAAGCAGCCATGAATTCTGGAGGGTGGCTGATAAGGAGATTTTCTGGCACCAGCAGGAGGTGGCTTATGGGTGTGACCCCTATGTAGCCAGAGACTGAGGGAAGGAGGCAGAGGATTTCTGTTCCTGGGTCCATTGAGCCCAGAGTCCAAGATCACAAAGTTCTGCATTACCTGGGTTCTGAGGGATTTCGCTCATGTGTGAGGCTCAGCCCAAGCATGTAGAAAGTGGCCTGGAGCATGGCAGCAGTTGGATAATGGAGGTTGGCTGCCGGGACTGGGTCCCTTGGGATGGGGACGGCTCTCACCCGCCTCCCTCTGGGGTGCCCTGAGTGGAAACAGCCTGGCTTGGAGTCCCTCTCCGAGTAAGTAATAAAACCAATAGGGCTGAGGCTGCAAACACAAAAAACAAGGCCAGATAAGACCCTCTCCTGCCGCCAGTACCAGACCCAGAGAAGGCTGAACCGCCTCCGAGAGAAAATCCAGCAGGAGCAAAAGGCCAGGAAAGGAATTTCAAAGAAGGCCATCAACCATTCCTAAATCAATCTTCTTGCAACCACCCTAGCAACTAACTTACCCAGTTAGAAGCCACATGTGGGGCAGCTTGGGAAAAATTCTATAAAAGCCACCTTGAACAAAGGAAGTGCTGCCTGAGCCCATGTGCTGTTTGTGCCCATGTGGCCAAACACACGTGGCACCGGAGAACATATGATGCCCACACCTCCCCTCCTGAGCTGTGTGCTTTCATGCTTCCATATCTAATGGAGAAGTCCAGGTTCTGTCTCGAGCACTTACTCTCTTTTACTTTCTCTCCCTCCTCCTCCTTCCTAAAACCCTCTAAATAAAATCAGTTTTTACTTCACTGCTCATCCACTCCTGAAATTCTTTTCTGTGCATCAAGACGAGAACCAGGTGACCCTGGGTAAAGCCCAGGACTGGCTCCATGACGGGGCTCGTTCCAGACTTTATCAAGTCTAGTCTTCCCAGCCAGTCCTGAGGTGACAGAGGCGAATTGGGAAAAAGTCACCATCTCTCTCTTCTCCAAGCCTCACATAATCCACCTGTGGGGCCCCACTGACTTCAGGACTTAAAAATTCGAGTCAGAAAAATACAGTTTTTCATTGTTGGTTGCTTGGTCTATATTTGCAATTTAAACAAGATAAGTGGAGGACAGGAACAATAATACAGCAGTTTCTTCACTTGCCTTGCATACAGCCCGCCTGGATTCGATCCTAGGTAACCCCTTAGGTCCCCCAAGTCCCACCAGAA
Source organism: Sorex araneus (assembly GCF_027595985.1). Taxonomy (NCBI): domain Eukaryota; kingdom Metazoa; phylum Chordata; class Mammalia; order Eulipotyphla; family Soricidae; genus Sorex; species Sorex araneus. The sequence continues at coordinate 231,182,460 of NC_073304.1, forward strand.
GTGATCACTCAGTGCAGTGCTTGGACTATTCTGTGAATACTGTGGGGTGTAGCCTAAGAAGGAGGAGGAGGAGGATGAGGAGGAAAAAGAGAAGGAGGAGAAGGAGGAAGAAGAGGAGGAGGAGAGGAGGAGGAGAGAAAAATGACAATTGGAAAGTAAGCATTTTGCATCTAAAATCAAATGCTGAAATACACATTAGAGGAAGATGAATGGAAATTAATTTAAGAAAGCAAATAATCCTCTCCATCCCCCCTTCAAAACACAAATTCAATTAAAACTTCAAAACAGTTTTCATTTGACAATGACCATTATATTTAAACACCAAGCAAAGGCATTGGGGAATACCTAATAAGAACACTAGTAATAAATAAAATGTGTAGACTAGTAAGGACTTGATACACTCTGTATACTTACAGATGATCTGTCTAATAATGATAAAAATGTCACTGTAACCTGTATTTGTCCACTGATATCCTAAAAATAACGTATCATGGTAGATGACAATTTTAAAAGCCTGAACAACTTATTTCCCAGGGAAGAATGACCGAGATGGGCAGAGGTCAGAAAGCATGGAATGCTGTTAGGTCATGTGAGAGGAATCGTAACCCAGATCTAGTTAATCCAATAAGAGCAGCTGATCATTAAGTAACCACAGGCTTCATCAACTTTAAATATCTTTGAGATGTGTAAATCTTCCTGCTCGTTGTATTTTGGAAATGTTACCTTGACACTGGACCAAGCAACCACAGTTATTTTCTAAAAATGGCCATTAGAGTTCTCTATAAGTAGTTCCAGGCCAACTATCCAACCTCGACTTCTCAAATATACTATAAGAGATCCCCTTAGAGTTTCAGGTTAATAATCTGGGACACTGAATCATTTTTTAAAATCTCATGCTAATTTTCCTAATTCATTGGAAAAATTGTCTCTCTGTGGTTAACGTTTACAAAGTCATAGATTAGGATCATTTGTCTTGGCTCCAGCTGTTGACATTGATCAATAAGCTGTTTTAGCACTCAACTATATAAAAGATTTACACTTTCTTTCCATTGGAAAACATTCTTTGAAATCCACAGAGTCATTTTAGGATCGGCTATAAAGACATTTTTGGTACCATTTATAGAACTGGAAACCAAGTGGTGAATATTTCATGCATGAAATAATAGTAGAAAATGAGAGTCACATCCACTCATTAACACTTTTAAGCATTTTGTCAGTGGGATTAGCATAAATAGCTTTTCGAGTATCAAAATTACTCTATAAATAATATTAATAATAGCACTGATATACTTAATATAAACATATAGATTGAATAGCATAGTTTTGGCTAGAAATTTCAAAATAGATTAGTCATGAATATTCAAATGACTATGCTTTAGGCTATATAAAACTGCATCTATATTATGCATTCATTTTTAAAACATATTATCAGTTCCACAATAGAACAAATGATTATACATTTTTGAATACTCTAGGAACCTAACATAGTTCTTGCTCATAAGAAACTTACCAGCAAAACCCATGGTGATGAATAGGAAGAAAATAAAATTTAGTTGTATCATGTTAGCAAAGAAACTTATTTAAAAATGCTATCTATGAACCCGTAATTCTACTGCCTTCAAAAACTGGTAATGAAGGTGGCTGAGAGATAGTACAGCAGGGTAGGTGCTTGCCTTGCATGGGCGTCACCCGGGTTCCATCCCGGACCCTGAATATAGTTCTCTGAGCCCCACCAGGAATGATCTCTGAGCTCAGAGCCAGGAATAAGTCCTCAGCATGCTGAGTGTGGTTCAAACAGCTACCCACCCTAAAAAAAAAATAAATAAGTAAAACAAATTATAATCTGAGTGTGCTAAATACCTAACGCAAGTCACTTCAGTTTTCTGAGTATTTTTTTCTCACAAAAAAAGAAAGATATAAGAATAACTAAAATTATTAATTTAGCCTTTTAAATGGCTTCCTATAATTTAGCTGAGATATTTTGGGGACGGTTATTATGAAAATCACTGCATCACTGTCATCCCTTTACTCATTGATTTGCTCGAGCGGCACCAGTAACGTCTCCATTGTGAGACTTGTTGTTACTGTTTTTGGCATATCAAATACGGCATGGGTAGCTTGCCAGGCTCTGCCATGCGGGCAGGATACTCTTGGTAGCATGCCAGGTTCTCCCAGAGGGATGGAGGAATCGAACCTGGGTCAGCCGCATGCAAGGCAAACGCCCTACCTGCTGTGCTATCACTCCAGCCCATTATAAAACTATGCTGACAAAAACTAATAAAGTATGCTTTAACATATCTAAGCTACTTTTGTGTTTGAACACAAACACAAAATATATCACAAACATACATGTGCACATGTGTATTTTTGTGTGCTTTTGCTAATATGAGATGAATAGAAAATGACAAATATCTGAAATCCTTCATTTCAACTCCAACTTTCCATGAGGGAGTGTCACAATTCAACTTGGAGAGAAAATAATTTGAAACAAGGTGTCCATCACTGTGGGTAAGATAACTAGCAAAAGTAGGAAACACAATGAAGGAACTTGAAATGGTCTAATAAGCAAGAGAAGCCAAGTATCCATGATTCCCATCATAAATTACCACTAAGCCCATCATCTTCTATATTTTTTATCATTTTTCATGATTTACATTTAAGTTTTCAGTTTTACTGCTATTGAGGCAACACGTTTTATAGTAGTGTCAGTGGTTAGTTTATACTTTGAGTCTAAAAAATACTGCCTTTATTACAATCAATTAAACAGTATCAAAAAGCTGAGAAAAACAACGAACTCAATGGCAGATTAAACCTCTTTTTTCTTTTGCGATCTTTCACTGTTTCACAGCATACAACTTTATCTACTCAAGCAGTGCACTGGGTGAACGGTACAATGAAAGAGATTGATATGTATTATTAGTTACACTTTGTGGAAGAAATATTTTCCAGAGTAGCAACTGAGACTCAGCAGTAAACACCATTAATCAAAGATACTATAATGCAGCCAGAAACTGCCCCTTAAGCTCTGTTGATAGACTCGGTAGTGGAGGTGGTGGTGGTGGGGATTTGGATTAATTTCTTCCCGTGGTATTTCATTTCAGTCATCTAACTCTAAGTTCAAATGTGAGCAGGGTAAATTATATTGTAGACTCCACGCAGGAAGAGCTAAAAAATGACAAAGTAGATCTTCTTTTGCAATGGACTCACGATTTTGACCTCTTAAATTGCACCTCATTTAATCCGATCAAATGATTGCTCATTCAGACAGATGTGTCCCTTGTAAATGGCCTTCCAATTAATATTAATTTTAAGTGATTTGTAAAAATGAAATAAAATTTATCTTTTTTAATTTTTGAAGTGTAAACTACTTTAATAATTTAAAAAATTTTAAATAGAATTTAATAAATCACATATAATATAAATTATATGTAAATATAGCTTATTAAATTTAAGAATTTAATAAAATTATAGCACTATAAAACAAAAAGCACTGATGTCCCGTCCCATTGTTCATCGATTTGCTTGAGTGGGCACCAGCAATGTCTCCATTGTGAGACTTGTTACTGTTTTTGGCATATCGGATATGCCATGGGTAGCTTGCTAGGCTCTCCCGTGCAGTCGGGCTACTCTTGGTAGCTTGCAGGGCTCTCCAAGAGGGACGGAGAAATAGAACCTGGGTTGGCTACGTGCAAGGCAAACACCCTACATTTCAAAATATTTAATTTATTTATTTAATGTTATTTATCTAATTATTTTTGGTGTGGGCAACACACAGCTGTGCTAGGGGTTTACTCCTGTCTTTGATCCCATGATGCTTAGATGACCATATGTGGTGTCAAAGATTGAACCTGGACTAGCTACATGCAAGGCAAATATCTCATTCACTGTACTATCTTTCTAGACCTACAATATGTATTTTAAATGTAAGAGGGTTTCTAGTTCATGAAACCAAGTAGCTGACAAATACCATAAAATTAAGTGCATTTTACCATTAGCATTTTCACCATAATTATATTTATTTTGTATTGAAGTTACTTTCTTCAGCAAGATTTCTAGTATGCTTTATTAAATAAGTATACATAGATTAAGTTCACCACTAAAAGTTTAATTTTATTCTTCAAAATATGCTCTTTTTCCTGTTTTTATTAAATAAAATATTTTAATGAGTAAAATATTTTATAATTAATTTATTAAATCTTACATGATTTTCATTCCAAAACATTTTGGAACTACTACCATACCTTTGTGATGGATGATTAAGCTACTTCACACTTAAGGTTTTATTTACAAGAAAAGAAGAACAATGAAAATATTTTATATTTATTTTTTATTCATTTCCTGTTTAAGTCCTGATAAGTGAAATGACCGAGAAAAACACATTTTTTTCTGAATTTTAATTTAATTATTAATTAATTAATTAATTTTTGCTTTTTGGGTCACACCCAGTGATGCACAGGGGTTACTACTGGCTCTGCACTCAGGAATTACTCCTGGCAGTGCCTAGGGGACCATATGGGATGCTGGGAATGGAACCCAGGTTGGCTGCATGCAAGGCAAATGCCCTACCCACTGTGCTATCGCTCCAGCCCCCTTTTTCTGAATTTTTAATGGTGGAATTTATTCCAGGTATCAGAGCGTATTGGATAGAAACATGGAAATGGCTGGACTGTTCTGAGATTTCTATTGCTCTGTCTTTCTAGGAATATAATAAGTGCCACTTTCATTATACTTCGAATAATTTGGACGTTGATCCCTGTCAAAGCCTTAACTGATTGCTTGGGATGGGTGGGGAGACAGTTTCTTCTTTTGTTTTTTGAAATTAAAGTGATTAAACCTCTGAAACTTATTTAATGCATTTTGACCTACTGTTTTGCTTTCATTCGGTGCTTCTTCTGGGACAGCATGCCTTGGCCCTGAGAGAGTGGAATGGATTCTGCTAGTCTTGAAGTTTATTGTCAAAGTTAAAATCGTCTGTGTACGATACATGCTTTGTGTGTTTTCCAACTGGACAGACATGTATCTATCCATTACAAAAAGAAAATCCAACCAATGGCATCTTACAAATGATGTTTCAGAGTAAATTTTTCATGCAATCTAGCATGTAGCCTGTATATTATTTTCAGAGTAATGTATTATTGTGATGTTATCTAATACGCCTATTATAAAGCCAATTTGGACAAAAATGTCTAATTTGGACATGAGGGTGGGCAAATATAGAACACCATAATAGATGGTATTCCCAGTATTTTCCCCTTACATAACATAATTTATTTCAGATTTAAATTTAAAAAGAAGACAATTTTGAAAAGAAACTGGCAGGCAAGTGTATATTGCAGTGGATAGAAAGGAAGATATTTAAACCTCTTGTCTGGTGTCTATTTTCTGTCCGATGTGATACCATTTTTCGCTTAGGTACATCTTTAAGAGTTTCTTCAATCCACAAAAAAAAGTATAAAACAAAAACTCCAAACTCAAGGTTCTTTTTCAGGTCCGACTTGTAAAACATAACTTCATAAAATGGATCTAAGTTTTAATTTAGCACAACTTTATTGGTCTCTTAGATTTAGCATGAAGAATATATTTTGTCATAAAGGACATTCAATCCTTTTTTTCTCTATTATATATTCTCAAGTCATGTATTGCAATAATCTGTTTTCTTAAAGTGATTTCCAATTTTATTTAGTCAAAAGTCAGTAAGAAGGGGCTGGAGTGATAGCACAGCGGGTAGGGCGTCTGCCTTGCACGCGGCCGACCCGGGTTCGATTCCCAGCATCCCATATGGTCCCCTGAGCATGGCCAGGGCTAATTCCTGAGAGCAGAGACAGGAGTGACCCCTGAGCATCGCTGGGTGTGACCCAAAAAGCAAAAAAAAAAAAAAGTTAATAAGAACCTAACAAACAGTACAATGGCAAAAATGTGTTTTCAAGGAGGGCATTTTTATGTTCACGTATGCGTAATAAAATACATACAAACTGAATGATCCACATTACATATACACAATATATGTAACTACACGTGTATTTATACACTCATTCAATATGCATACTTCTATTAATAGATGTATATATGCACTGTCACTGTCATCCCGTTGCTCATCGATTTGTTCGAGTGGGCACCAGTAACGTCTCTCATTGAGAGACTTATTGTGACTGTTTTTGGCATATTCAATACACCTGAGTAGCTTGCTAGGCTCTGCCGGGCGGGCTCGATACTCTCGGTAGCTTGCCAGGCTCTGCCGTGTGGGCTCCATACTCTCAGTAGCTTGCCGGGCTCTCCGAGAGGGGCGAAGGAATCCAACTCGGGTTGGCCACATGAAAGGCGAACGCCCAACCGATGTGCTATCGCTCACATATATGTATATATGTCCTATTTGGGTTTTTGTTTGGAGGCCACATCTGACTGTTCTTGGGGCTTACTCCTGGTTTTATGCTCAGGGATCACTCCTAGGTGGGGCTCAAAGAACCATCTGTGGTGCCAGGGGATTGAACTGGCTCAATTGCAACTCAAGGCAAGTACTTGACCCACTTTACTATATCTCTGGCTTCATGTAATGCTTGATAAATATTCTGAATTGTTTCCTAAAATATTCTCTTCTGCACATATACGTTCTCAATTATAATAAATATCACTGTCATTGTCATTGTCATCCTGTTGCTCATTGATTTGCTCTAGCGGGCACCAGTAACGTCACCATTTTGAGACTTGTTGTGACTGTTTTTGGCATATCGAATACTCCACGGGTAGCTTGCCAGGCTCTGCCGTGTGGGTGAGAGCTTGCCAGGCTCTCCAAGAGGGGCAGAGGAGTAGAACCTGGGTCAGCTGCATGCAAGGCAAACGCCCTGCCACTGTGCTATCCTTCCAGCCCATAATAATATTACTTATTATGAATGTAGAATAAAATACCTTGAAATGAGAGGATCGTAATTAATAGGAGAATTAGAAAAAGACTCAGAAATGGGCTATATGCTTGTAACCGTATGGCATGAATGGAAATTTGGAGTATATCAGCAGGCATTTCAGATATAAAGGAAGAGCTTGCAATTCAGTGGTAGATTCTTTGAATAGAAATAGAATAGAAAATAGTGCTTAAAATACAGGAGCTGAGACTGCAATAAGTGATCTGACAGTTGTGGGGGGGGGGGTCCTGAAAGTTTATCAAAGAATTGTATCTAATCCTGTCGACAGTGAAAAGAGACTAGTTTTTTCTTAAATAATCATTAGCACAGCCGGTAAGGCGTTTGCCTTGCATGTGGTCGACCCTGGTATGATTCCTCCGCCCCTCCCGGAGAGCCTGGCAAGCTACTGAGAGTATCCCACCCACAGGGCAGAGCCTGGCAAGCTACCTGTGGTGTATTCGATATGCCAAAAACAGTAACAAGTCTCACCATGGAGACATTACTGGTGCCCGCTCGAGCAAATTGATGAACAATGGGACGACAGTGCTACAGTGCTACATTCTTCATGTGCGAAATTGAAAGCCTTCAATTTTACATGAAGAAAGTTCTTCTTCCACTATATCAAGCTTCGTTGTCTTAAATTGCGCTGTATAGTGGCAAACCACAATTCAAGTTGAGACACTGATTCATTTCAAAAATGAGTTCTTTGAATGTCATTTTAATGACACGGATTCTGTGAAGTATCTATGTGTCCATTCTTGTGGGTGTTAATAAAAACATCAAGACACTAAGATCTCTTTTTGTTCAAGATTCTTAATGTGTACAAAATGGAGTGTTCAGAGATCATATTCCCAATCAGTTGCAATGATTTTTATTCAATAGACCAAAGGCAGGTTATGCACCCTCCCTTTTAACTAACAATTCCAGGCAATGCTGAGTCAGAGTTTCTTTGATCCATATTTTGAAAAAAAGTATTTTTATAAGTTCAATTGTTATTTTTTATAATGATATAATATAATAAGATACTTTTATTGGCAGAGGGAATTTTTCTGAAACTCTTGTATATTATTCGAGTTAATATATAATTTGAGAATTAAAAATTATATTTTTAAGCAATCATTAGCATTAAGAGGTAATATTTCCTCTTTTTATGACCTCTGCTTCCCTCCATCTTTCCCTAGCCATACTGATCTCTTTTAGTGAGATTTAACTATACCTTCTTGGTTATGAAGTCACCTCTATAAGGCAAAGCAACACTGGCTAATGGCATAATGTATTATGATTTACTTTTCTTTAAAATTAGAAAATATGCTAAAAGCGATTTGGGGTGGTTAAGTTTTATTTTCTACTAGAGTATATTTTTAAAACAAAATTAAATGTGCGTGGTATTTGCAGGTGTATTTAAATCTAACACTAAAAAAATCTAGTTCCTATGGTTACTCTAGTTAGAGAGCTATATAACTTTGTTGAATATTTCATAATAATAAAAAAGACATCCTAGAAATAGTGTTTGCTAAATCCTGAAAGTAATAATATATTTTCTGCAGTTTTATGTTGTAGGTCATAGTTTGGTGCTATTATTTTTTAAAGTGAAACTGAAAAAATAGATAAAAATACAAATGTCTACAATATGAACATTTTCTTTCTTACATTATTTTGGCATTTTAAGAGATGCTCATGACAGCCATTATCACCAAAGTAAAAATGACCTTAATTATATGCTAATAGATTTATCATAGGACTGGAGTGATAGCACAGCGAGTAGGGCATTTGCCTTGCACGCTGCTGACCTGAGTTCAATTCCTTTGTCCCTCTTGGAGAGCCTGGCAAGCTACCTAGAGAGTATCCCGCCCGCACAGCAGAGCCTGGCAAATTCCCCATGGCGTATTCAATATGCCAAAAACAGTAACAACAAATCTCACAATGGAGATGTTACTGGTGCCCACTTGAGCAAATCGATGAACAACAGGACGACAGTGCAGTATAATGATAAATACCAATGATTGGCCCTATAATTCATGAATTTGAAAATCCACCTGAAAGTGTAGGATTAAAAGTTACCCAGTAAAAATAAAAAATATTGACATTTCAAAGTGAAGGAAGGTAACAAATGAAAGTTATCTATATGGTTGCACATTTTATATGTTCTAGTATTCAAAGAAGAACAGTTTTTTTATGCTGTTTTTCTTTTTGCTTTATTTGGGTCACAGCCGGCAATGCTCAGGGGTTACTCCTGGTTCTTTATTGAGGAATTACTCCTGGTGGTTCTCGGGGGACTATATGGGATGGAGAGGATTGAACCCTAGTCAGCCGCGTGCAAGGCAAATGCCCTACCCACTGTACTATCACTCCAGTCCCTCAAATAAGAACAGTTTTAAATATAAACTAACTTGGTTTTAATATGTTTCCTAATTCAAATGATCTATTATGATATATGAAAATCATTACCCAAAGATAGCACCTTCTTGAAGTCCTACATTTCTGCCAGCTGCATAATAGAAAATATATACACAAAGTAAAATAATATTTTAAAAATTTTTGCATAAATCCAAAGTTAATGGAATCCATTCATTTCATTTTTCTCTTAGTCATCGTCAAGCTACTTTTTTCTTCGTAAAGGACTATTCTCAATGAGGCTGATGCAAACAAGAAAAATAAAAGATCTAACATTGTGATGAAAATACAAAATTGGAAATAATGGGGGGTGGGAAGGCATCTAAACTATGTTAGATTGGCAAAGGAGATAACTTTAAACAGAGGGTAAATCTGAGTGTATCATAGAACATTCTGAGAGCTGTCCAGACTCATGGCAAGGAGAGGTTGCCCAAAGCATTCCTGGCTTAAAAGATAGAAAAAGAAATTGCACCCAAAATACGTCAGATGTTTTCAAAAAATGTAAAAAATTCCATGTTGCTAAATCTTAACATATCAGGAAACCTTGACACAGAGATGAGAAGTTAGGAGGGTCTTACATCCTAAGAAACCAGCAGATACAACTTCTTAAAGGGAAATTTTCTTAAAAGGAAGTTGTAGATGAAAGGAGAGTGGAATAGTTTCTGGATTTAATAATGCAGATGGTGAAGATTTGAGAAACAACCATAACCGGGAACCTGGAATTTTTAATAATCATTAGGAATCAATTCATTAGCATAAGATATAAATTCTGCTATATATGTTATTATTTAATTACTCCTGTTGGGTCAAAATGGTAGACTTTCTCTCTTGGAGTTATGCCAGTGGCTGTAAAAGAGAAAAATGACAATGAATGTGTCTGTAGGTAGTGTATATCTCTCTCTCTCTCTCTCTCCATCTCCCCTTGCACCCACTCTTTTTTCTCACTCCCTCTCGCACTCTTATAATATTTTTGTCACCTCAGATTGTACAAGTTCCCTGAGACTGTCTTGGTCAAAACTATTTCCTTTCCAATTCAAATTCTGAATAAAGGTCAAAATATTCTTTGATCTCTGCAAAGTCATTTGTGGTCCCTTCTGTTACACATAAGGGACTGACTTTGCCGGTCCACACTTTGGCAAAAATAGCAATGTTACAGAATGAAAAAAATCTGTTAGTTCACTCTTTTTTTATTTTTTGGCTTTTTGGGTCACACCTGGCGATGCTCAGGGGTTATTCCTGGCGCTGTACTCAGGAATTACTCCTGGCTGTATGTGGGGGACCCTGTGGGATGCCAGGGATGAAACGTGGGTCTGCTGTGTGCAAGGCAAAAGCCCTACTCGATGTACTATCACTCCAGCCCCCTATTGGTTCACTCTTAAGAAAACGCATTGCACAGCCAAAATAGAGATGCCCAAAGAACATTCAGTCTCCACTAAAGGTATGCTGAATCCAGACTTCTTACACAGCCTTTAGTGTGCTGAGATCAAATAAACCAGAGACATACTTCAGATCCCCACCCAAACGGAGTGAATAAAACTTAGTATTCAATGCCACCCCTTCCTGAAGTTTCTACCGTTCAAGAGCCACACTCATACAAATGTCTTCTGATCAAGTTAGGCTAGAGGAACTGTTAAGTTTGTGGGTATCTCATGAACTTTCTCTCACAATACTTACCAAAATATTTATCTAACTTAAAATACACCTAGAAGGTAAGAATTTTCTTAAAATGACATTTACTTTTGGTCCAAATTTGAGGAAAAATTTAGCTCCACCATACCCGCTGCTAACAGTCACATCAATACTTGTAATTTTATCCTTAGTGGTAAGAAGAAAATACACAACAGATGAAAAAATTCCATCATAGAAATGGGATTATATCTAGGACATAACCAACTCTCTCCATATAATATACCAAGTCATGGAAGTGACAGTCTATAAAATTCATACTCAACAGTCAAGATTAAACCTCTAGGTACAATTTTGAAGTCATATACGAATTTTAGCTCTAGCAGTCATGAAATTGTTTCTTTCTGAATACTACCAACTTATTTCTTTCATGTTTTAAGTTTGGGACTCACTCAGCCGTGCCCAAGGATATTCCAGATGGTTCTCTGAGAACATATGTGATGCCTGGCATAAAACTGGCGTTGGCCACATGCAAGGCAAATGTCGTATCTACTGTATTTATCTCCAACTCTCCAATTCTTCTAGAAAAAAATGAGATAATTTGAATTTCAAACTTTTTCTGGTGTTCATTTTAATAGTTGTAGTTATTTTTAGTTCATCAAATGGTTCTCATTTTATATTTGTATCCTGACATATATCCTTCAGTGGCTGAGATTTAGTTCTAACTCTAAGTGAAATTTGTACTTACTAGGAGAACTTCCTCCAAATGTCAAATTTATTTATATTGATCTCTTGGATGTCTTTATATTGCTCTTTTGGACAGCTAAATGCATATATTTTTCTTGTATTTATATATTTTATATATAATGTGCATGTAAATTAATTAGGAAAGGGTAATTTATTTTTTCCTCGTTTTTGTGATAGTTTTTTTGTTTATGGTTGAGAGATAGTATAATGGTTAGGGTATCTACCTTCTATGCAGTGGACCCAGATTTGATGACTACCACTTCATATGGTCCCCAGAGTGTTGAAGACAAGGTCATCAGGTAGAGACTGATGGAGAATAATTCCTTTTTCATCTGATCAATCTATTTCTTCCAGGTGTACTAGTTACCTAAACTATGTTTTACTCCACTTCTCACAGCAATGCATCTATAATCATTAATAATAAACATGCGCAGAAACAGTACTATCTCAGGTCCACCCAATATGTCATTTCTTCAAGTGGTTTTTCTACGGCACTGTAGCACTGTCGTCCCATTGTTCATCGATTTGCTCAAGTGGGCACCAGTAAGGTCTCCATTGTGAGACTTGTTGTTACTGGTTTTGGTATATCAAATACACCGAGAGTAGCTTGCCAGGCCATACTCTGTCATTTGAAATAAAAACACTCCTTTTTATTATATCAGGCAGGTGTTATGCAAATCAAACCATGTGTACAAATCACATTATCTTCCCCAGCTATCTTTCTCTACATTTCTAAACATTGGACTCGATGTCATCATCCTCTTTCCACACAGCACTCTTTTTTTTTTAATTAGTGAATCACCGTGAGGTACAGTTACAGACTTACAAACTTCTGTGCCTGCATTTCAATCATATAATGGTCAAGTATCCATCCCTTCACCAGTGCCCATTTTCCACCACCAATAGTCCCAGTATCCCTCCCACCATCACCATCCCATCCCCCTCCCCTACCTCACCTCTGGGGCAAGGCATTCCCTTTTGCTCTCTCCCTCCTTTTGGGTGTTGTGGTTTGCAATAGAGGTATTAAGTGGCCATCATGTTCGGTCTATAGTCTGCTTTCAGGGTGCCTCTTCCATCCCAAGCGGATCCTCCTAGCACCATTTACTTTCCACCCAGCACTCTTAGGGATGGATTTATGCTTTCCGCTGATAGTAATAACTCAGAAGTACATGCCAGGATTGCCCCATCAATAAGTCTAAAATTTATTTTTAGAGTAAAAAAAAATCAAGCTGAACATGTCTTTGAATCACATACCTGAGATATATCCTCATATGATCTTGATAAAATAATGTGAATCTTCGTAGAAATTCAGAGTTTAAATCGTCTTGAGAACAGAAGCAATGTCTTATCAATCATTTTTATTTTTTTCCTACGTCTAACATCATTCCATGGACAGTTAAATTCCTCAGGAAAAAAATCTTTCTATGTTTGTTTGGTTCTGTTTTGCATCCAATTCAGCAGTGTACAGGGCTTAATTCAAACTGTTTTCAGGAATCATTCCTGGAAGCGCTCGAGGAGCCATACGTGGTAGCTGGAATCAAACTGAATTCATCTGCATGCAAGGTGAGCATATTACCCATTCTAATACCTTTCCAGTTCTCACTCAGAAAAACCTTGCTGGTTTCCTGGAAGCCATTTTTTTGGAGTCAATATTATGATCACAATGTCCTAAAAACAAAACTCTCCCAATGACTTCTGTAATTAAAGTGCAGCAAGGAAAAATTGCATACAGTGCATTTAAAATGATGAGTAAGCTCTTAGTTATTAATGCCAGTGAAAGAATTTTATTTTAAACAATATTTTATGCATTTTCTACTAGAATCTACGTTCTGGGAACATTTAGTCTATTGGTTTCTGCTTAACGTTATTTCCAAAAGAAAATAACAAAAATTGTTTTTCTTTAACTTTTACTATGATCAGCAAGTGAAAAATCAAAGAAGTTGAAAAGCAAATATTTAACTAGAAGTATCATTCTAATATCAAGTATTGTAAACAATAATTTTACCACACTTATATTTTGGCCTTTAATATTTTTCCAAATACATTTCATGCAAGAAATAGAAGCTATGCGATGTTTATTTTTAATTTTTTTATCAAACCACCATGGGATAGATACACAATTATAAATTTTTTTATGATTGAGTTTCAGTCATTTGCCATGCAAGTAGCTGATCCCCAGTTCAATCCCTGGCACCATCTGGTTCCCCAAACACCACAGAAAGTAACTCTTGTGCTAAGAACTGGTAGTGCCTCCCAAGCTCCATTAGTGTGGCACAAAAATAAAAACAAACAATGACGAAAATCTGCCAAAAATTAATGAAAAGTGTCAGCAATGCCTGCCTTGCCAACATTATGATCTCAAGTTCAATCTCACATTCTAACATTCGAGCCAGCAGAATCCGGACAACTCTGTTATTTTTGCCAGACAGTTTTGTTGTCTGTGATTCCCAACACTGCAAGCAATTTGAACTCAGGTTTAATCACTGCCACTGCATATGATCCACTGAGCAGCCCCAAGAGTGATCCTTGAACACAGAGCCAGGATTAAAACCTGATCACCACCACTAGAGTGCCCCAAAAGAACAAAAAAAAAAATACACTTTTTTTTTGTATTTTTATAATCAGATAAAGAAACAGTGGTACATATCCACAATGGAATAGTACTTGTACATAAGAAAAATGAAGTCAAATGTAAGCCCATCAGCGGCCAACATCCAGAGACTATAAAACCAAGCACCTGGAAGAGAGCGACGCATAATCTCTTGCCCCTGTGCATGACTATCTTCACCGGGGCCCCTTGGAGGGGGTGGGTTGAGTTTCCCTCCCCACCCAGAGCAGAGCCTCCACAGCCAAAGACCTCCGAAACCCAGCCACAGCCATGCTCAAGGCCCCTCTCCACACGTTCAGATGAGCCTCACGCATGAAGGAATCAGCAGAGGAACCCAGGTGTGTGGGACCCGGGGCTAAGATCTCCAAGCCTGTTCAGATCGGGACTGGGCCTCTTCCGCCCAGACCCCTCATTTTCTAGTAGCTAGGTAGTCATAACCAGAAACTGTCCCCAGCGTCATGTGATCGCATCAATGGCCAACATCCAGAGACTATAAAACCAAGCTTCCAGAAGACATCTTATAGCCTAGTTCTCCCTCTCGGAGCACCTGGCAAGCTACCGAGAGTTTCCTGCCCACATGGGAGAGCCTGGCAAACTCCCCGTGGCATATTCATATGCCAAAACCAGTAACAATGATGGGTCTCATTCCCCTGACCCAAAGAGACTCCAATGCAGCACCATTGGGAAGGACGAGTAAAGAGAGGCTTCTAAAATCTCAGGGCTAGGAAAAATGGAAATGTTACTGAGACCACTCGAGAAAATCAACGATCAACGGGATGATGATGATGATGATGATGATGATGATGATGATGATGATGAGTTTCAGTTATACAATGCTCCAACACTCATTCATTCACCAGTGTTCATTTCCCACCACCAATATTTCCAGTTTTCCTCCCACCCTTTCATTTCCACAAACTACCTCTACAGATGTCTCTCAGCTATGAGATTTTTTTCTTTGAGAATCACAGTCTTATACCATTAACATATTGCAAAAAAAGATAGATGAGTATGCAGTGTAACCTTAAAATGTGGAACGTTAAGATTGTGAGTTCAAGATAGACAACAGGAAGAAATTTAACTCAGTTTCTCTCACCCATGGGACGTAACCCAGTTATCTGGGGACAGAAGGTAATAGTTAGGCTGCTTACCATCACAGTGCCATTCCAATGGCCCAGTGAGTGCTATTAACAGCCTAGATGGACAAGTGCACATCCTCAGAGCAACTGATGGCAGTCCCACACCTAGCCTGCACCCAGAGCACCACCAACTAAGTATTTCTAAGTCTTGGGAGAAGACCAAACTTAGTCATTATGCCACTGTCAGCATTGACAGTCAAGCCTATCATGTAGTTCTGACCAAGCAGGCATGTGGTTATAGCTTGAAAAGTATCCAAGGGGACATACCTTGAGTAACTGAAGAGGGAAGTGACTTAGGAGGATGGCACACTTAGAATCAATATGGTATTACCTGCATCGAAGCAAATCCTCCTCAGCATTAGAATAGGGGCTGGTCAAGCATAACATACAGAAGTCAATTAGGAGAACCAGAGAAAATGTGGAATAGAAAAACACCCCAATGTGGGGCTGGAGCAATAGTACAATGTGTAGGGCATTTGCCTTGCATGTGGCCAACCTGGGTTTGATTCCCAGCATCCTACATGGTCCCCCCCTAGCAACGCCAGGAGTAATTCCTGATTGCTTGAGCCAGGAGTAAACCCTGTGCATCACTGGATGTGACCTAAAATAAATAAATAAATAAATAAATAAATAAATAAATAAATAAATAAATAAATAAATAAATAAATAAATAAATAAGAAAAACACCCAATGAAAGATCAGGATAAAATTGCAGATCTGAAAGAAATGGAGATAAAAAAGATTACCTGAAAGGGGCCGGAGTGATAGTACAGCACAGGCTGTGAGTTTGCCTTACATGCAGTCGGCCCCGGGTTAAGTGCCCTGCATCCTATATTGTCCCTGCCGTACTGCCAGGAGTAATTCCTGAGCATCTCCAGGTGTGACCCAAAGAGCCATAAAAATTTTACCTGAGGATGAGTTCACAGTAATAATTGTAAAGATATACATACATCTAGGAAGAATAGATAAACTAGGAAACTTAAGGACACCCCAAATAATAATCACAAGACTGAAGATTGCAATAATAAAACTAAAAAATATGAGAGAAATCCCAAGTGGTAAATTGAATGAAGCAGAACTATGTGAGTTAGAAGTAAAAGTAACAGAACTTATTCCAGACAGTGAGGCAAAATAAAAATCGAAATTTAAAAAAAGCATGAAAATAAGGGAAACATTAAGAGGACTATTTTTTTTAAGGGATTCAGAAGGAGAAGAGAGAGAAAAAAAAAGCAGAATGAAAACTTACCTAGTTTGGGGAAGTAAGAAAACATCTGGATACTAAAGACCAGAAAATCCCATATAAAGGAACTGAAAGTGACCATCACTAAAATTCATCATAATTAAATGGGAAATATTTTAAGAATAGAGACTAAAAATCCACAAGGGAAAGGCAGTGTGTCCCATACAAGAAAAATTTCCATAAGGCTACCTGCGAATTTTTCTTTTTTCTTTTCTCTTTTTTTTTTTTCTTTTTGGGTCACAGGGGTTACTCCTTGCTCTGCACTCAGGAATTTCCCCTGGCGGTGCTCAGGGGCCCATATAGGATGCTGGGAATCGAACCCGGGTCGGCTGCATGCAAGGCAAATGCCCTACCTGCTGTGCTATCGCTCCACTCCCAACCTGTGGATTTTTCAACAAAAACCTTGTAGTCCAAAAGTGTGCCGTGGTTTAAAATTTTAAAAAGGTTTAAAATTTGCTGAACAAAGACAACAAAATTTATGACCAAACATTCTATACTTGGAGAAATTGTTCTTTTCATCAAAAAAAAAAAAAAAAAAGAGCTTAAGGGCTTTCCAGTCAAGCAAAAGCTAGAGGAGTTCATAACTAAACTAAGAATGAAAAAAAAAAATGCTGAAGGGGCCCACCTAAGTGGGAAAGATTGACCCAATGATATGGCACAAGTGATACAGGGCTTACCGGGTGCAATAATTCAGACTAAGAATTTAGTCCCCAGCACCATCTACCGGGTGTGATCCTGCTGCCACTGCTATTGTGTGACTTGTGCACAATAACAATCACAACAGAATGGTACTGTACATCAACAATCAAACATGCATGAGTTCTGCAAAATCACAGAGTGTGATCGTGACAAATACTGCAAACAAGTCTGTGAGCATGGTACCTGAGCGCTCGCGTGCGTGCGTGCGTGCGTGCGTGCGTGTGTGTGTGTGTGTGTGTGTGTGTGTTCCATAATGAAAGTGTAAGACCCGGGTTAACATCACAACTGAAAGTGTTTGAGAATCCTGCCTGCAACTTCCGGTCACTGCAACAGCAAAGGGAAGGGAGTGGGAGGGAAGAAGAAAATGCGTACCGTAACTCCAGATTTCACCGTGCAGAGCATGTGTCCCGCTCTTTCAAAACTCCTTTAAATCCTGACACTTGTTTTGTAATTGAACACATTATGGAGATGCGCCACAATGTCACGTGCATTTGTGAAGAATGGGTGTTGTTCTGCAATTAGATAGAACGTTCTGTAAATGTTTCATCTAATCCCACATCCAATTTAAGGATGATGTCTCCTCATTGGTTCTGTCTGATCTATACATCGTTGAAAGTAGGGTGATGGCTCTTTGTCCTTTCAAATATATTTGCTTTTTTATACTCAGGTATTTTAGATGCATGAATATTCACACACTTTAATATCCTATTAATTGACTACCATTATATCAAGACTTATTTTATCTTGTTATAATCTCTAGCTAAAATCTCCATTGTCTGGTGTAAGTCTTGATGTCACTGCTACTTTAATTTATATTTGTATGGAGTATATTTTCCAATCTAGGTACCAGATAATTGGGGCTTGGCTTTTCTCTTTGTTTTATTTCCCATTTAGTCACTCTGTATCTTTTCATTGGAAAGTTGAGTTCGCTTGCATCTAAAATAGAGAGGAATGGACTCACTGTTTTATTTTTTCCTATTTATTTTGTGATTCATTTATTAATATATTCCTATGTTGCTTTAATCTTTTCTGATTTAATAGTAATCTTTCTTTATCTCATCTATCTTTTTTGGTGTCTATTATAGGCCATTCACTTGTGGATAAGATTATGAAGCTTACATAAAATGTATTTTCATATGTTCAATTTTTAATAAATAGTTTCTTTTCTTTTTACAAAACATACATGTGAATAAGACTATATTGCCGGGGCTGGAGCAATAGCACAGCGGGCAGGGCGTTTGCCTTGCACATGGCCAACCCAGGTTCGAATCCCAGCATCCCATATGGTCCCCCGAGCACTGCCAGGGGTAATTCCTGAGTGCAGAGCCAGGAGTAACCCCTGTGCATCACCGGGTGTGACCCAAAAATAAAAATAAAAGTAAAAATAAATAATTTAAAAAAAAAAAAAGACTATATTGCCAAATGAAGCAAGGTATTTGGGATTACATTTACTTTATATAAATCAGAACTTATGGAAATAGTCTAGATAAAAATTTCCAGGTATTATGTTACTTTATAAATTTGCCATATTGCATTTGAATATTCGCAGCAAAACTGATAATGTTCATAGTCAATCATAATATCAAATTTTAACTTCATATTATCTGTATTCGCCTGGATAAATTACATAGTGTAGTCAGGAAACCATCTACTTTACCTGTAAAACAAACCTTTCTCATAGGATTCCTGAAAAATATATGAACATATGAAGAATGTTTAAAATGTTACTTAACACAAAGAAAGAGATAAATAAATGTTGCAGGTATCATTATAAATAAATTATAAAGTCTTTTTACATCTCCTTTTGAAATACCTCAAATTTCCATTAAAGCAGGGTTCACGTAGCCCATATCATAAACTATTGCTACATTGTGAAGAGCAAGATACTGTCACCCTTAAATGACATATGTGCATTTTAATACCACAAGATATTTATGGAGGCTATGTCATGTAAAAATTTATCATTTCTACACAATTGTATGAGAAATATATTTAACTTATGAATAAATATAAAAGTATTGCACATATATTTCAAGCTAAATTTAAAAAAGAACTGTCTAAGAGCAGAAGAAGCCTTGCGACTAATTAAACTCATTTAAAATCAATTACTTAGATTTAATTAGGTAAAAATAGAAGAAAGAGTAAGCATTCTTGGTTATCTAATTAAATGAAATTTTGAAGCTGACAGTAGCATAAAAGCTTGATCTCCTAGAATGTTATATTCATCACTTTAAAGCCAATTATTTTCTATGTCAGGATAGAGAAGTATGATAAAGTCAAAGTTTATTTTCATCCTGATTAGAAAAAATATTGTAACATTAAGGGAACAAAACTCTGTAAATTGCATTTTGGAATGAGTAAATACTCATTTTATGCCCCTAATGAATACAAAGTGATGACAAAATTATACAGCTGCAAGATTTTGCAGAAAGATGAATAGAAAATAGTCATGCTAAAGTCACGTGCTATTTTTTTCTGCAATGATTTCGGAATATTTAATCTCATGCTCAACAGAAAAATCCTTATTGTAGATAATTTGAAACCACTTGCACTTTAAAAAATGTATTCATCTGTGGTTAACTGCAGGGTTTACTTGCTTAGCTTACTCCTGCCTCAGTCAGAGGTCATCCTGGTGGTACTTGGCGACAACAAGTCTCACAATGGAGACATTACTGGTGCCCGCACGAGCAAATCAGTGAGCAATGGGGTGACAGTGACAATGACTGGGGGCACAGTATGTGGTGCTAGAGATCAAACCCAGGTTGGCTAAATGCAAGGCAAGCATCTCACCTACTATACTACCTCCCCAGCCCTATTTATTTGTATATTTTTATGAACATACATCACAGGCAAAAAATTGAGTGATTCTTCTTTTTACCTCATGTGTTGGTTCTCACACTCACACATACACATTCATGTTTGAAATAACGACTCAGTTGTTACATAGATTTTACCAATGTCACTTATTCTTTCCATTTATTAAACTATTGTCTGTCTGTCTGTCATCCCGTTGTTCACCGATTTGCTTGAGCAGGCACCAGTAACGTCTCCACTGTGAAACTTGTTGTTACTGGTTTTGCATATGGAATACACCACGGGGAGCTTGCCATGCAGGCAGGATACTCTCGGTAACTTGCCGGGCTCTCTGAAAGGGACAGAGAAATCGAACCCGGGTCGACCACATGCAAAGCAAATGCCCTACCCGAGCTGTCCTATCGCTCCAGTCCTGAAATAAACTATTAGTCTCACATATTTAAAAATCAACATATTTCACCCTGACATCTTTAGGTTTTATTAATGGGAAAAAGAGCACAAAGAAAAGGTATCATGCAGCTGAGTGAAGTTGAGTGCTGTCAGGTAACGTTTTTATAATCATTCCTGTGATTCCTTTTATATGTGTCTATTCTTGAGTTGATTTTCATCAGATGAATATGAGTCACTCCTGCTAATGTCAAAATGAGGGTTGATCCTATAAATTCTACTTTATGATATACTGAGTTTATGATGTGAAAATAAAGCTCACTCTTTAACGGCTCAGTTTGTAGTGAATTCTTATTGATTAGAGTGTGCACACAAATGAAATGTAACGAGTATAAATTACACTTTATTTACCCTCCTTAATATTCCCAAACCCTTATATTTTAATATATTAGTTGGTAGTTGTTCAGTATCAAAACAGCAAAGTACTGCTTTCTACCACCCTTTAACAATGATAGGTTTTACACTGATGTTGCGGATTTTATTCATCAATAAAGAATTAGATGACCTCTGTTTTGGACTTTGCCATACCCAGAATGTTCAGGACTCACTCCTTCCGTGCTGGGGGACCAGGTGCTGTGTTGTGCTGTGGGTCTAACTGGGGTCAGCTGCATGCAAAGCAAAGGCCTTACAGGGTGTACAGAAGTTACCAGTATTCAGAGAAATAATCATTATATTATTGTACAAAAGAGAGTCTCTTGCCCGCGTGCCTGGCTATCTTCCCCGGGGCACCTTGGAGGAGATGGGCTCCAGCTTCCCTCCCCACCCCAAGCAGAGCTCCCGGAGGCTGAAGACCACCGGAACTTAGCCATAACCATGCTCAAGGCCCCTCTCCACATGTTCAGACAGGCCTCACGCATGAAGGTACTGGTAGAGGAACCCAGGTGTGTGTAATCCCATCAACAGCCAACATCCAGAGACTTACAAACAAGCTCCCAGAAGTGATATCTTATAACCTACTTTTCCCTCTGAGAGAAACTAGCAAACTACTGAGAGCTTCCCGCCAACATGGGACAGCCTCACAAGCTTCCCATGGTGTATCTATATGCCAAAGCCAGTAACCATCTGAATCTCATTCCCCTGACCCTGAAAGAGCCTCCAATGCAGCATTGTTGGGAAGGCTGAGAAGAGAGAGGCTTCTAAAAATCTCAGGATAGGACGAATGGAGAGGTTACTGAGACCACTCAAGCCACTTGATGATCAACAGGATTTTGTGATCGTGATTCGTGATTATTGTACAAGAATTGTTTTCACGTAGTTGACGCATGAGAGAGCCTGGCAAGCTCCCTGTGGCGTATTAATATACAAAACCAGTAACAATGATGGGTCTCATTCCCCTGACCCTGAAAGAGCCTCCAATGCAGCACCATTGGGAAGGATGAGTAAAGAGAGGCTGCTAAAATCTCAGGGCTAGGACGAATGGAGACATTACTGAGACCACTCGAGAAAATCAACAGTTAATGGGATGATGATGATGATGATGATTTATATATTTTTAATTTTTTAAGTTTCATTTTACTAAAACACTGTGATTTGTAAAGTCATGCATAGATGGGTTCTAGGCATACAATGCTGCAGCACCAATTCCTCCACCAATGCCCACTTCCTTCCACCTGTATTTCCAAATTCCCTTTCCCTACCTCCCAGCCCCAGCCTGGGAATGCTGACAGACAGCTTAAGTTTAATTGTTAAAGTTAATAATCACATGATTTTAGTGTTGTTGGCTCTGTGTGTTGGATAGTTAGGTCTATTATTCCTTAACACCACGAAAATATCTGGATCCTTTTGACTCTTGTTCCCCATTGGTTCTCGTCATTCTCTTCTCCCCCCTGGCCCTCACTGACATCTTCCCTCCTCCTCCCGATGGACCAAGGGTGATCTCGGCATCCCCCTTAAATTTTCTTTTTAATTACACTTTAGTTAGATTTACAAAGTGAACTGGGTAAACACCAAATAAAAATTATGGTGTCATTATCACCATAATCCCAGAACTGTTAAGGGAATCTCCCTTAGTAAACGAAAGACATAATTATTGATATGTCATCAGACTTTTGTTTTTCTTAAAGTTTATATAAATGAAATTGGGAAACATAAATGATTTTGCTTAGATTTGTTTCTTCATGATGTCTCTAAGATTAGTCCACGCTACTGTGATAGCACAGATTCATAACTGGGGGGTTTTTTTAACAATTTTTTTTTTACCCCACTCACCTGCGTCCTCAACACTGACTTTATGGGTCATTATTTTTTGTGGCGAGGGGTCACATCTGGAGATTTTCAGGGACCCTATGTCACATCTGACTTTGTTGGGGCTCAGAAGGATCCTATGGGATGCTGAGGATAGAATCTGGGTCAGCAGTGTGCATGTGAGGCAAGTGCCCTACCATTGTGCTACCTTTCCAGCCCCCAGAGTAACTGTCTTTTAAGCAGCCTAATGGAGAATAGGGATGCAAAGGTCTGTGAGTAGCAGGTACAGCTGACCAGGGAGCAGGCATTTGGGGGCCAGCTCCCCTGGGTCTGGTTCAGAGTTTTATCCTCCAGAAGACAAAGCAAGAAAGCAAGGATGCAGAGAACTATGTTTTTCATTCACTCATTCATTTATTTTTTATTATTTGGGACATGCACTATCTGGGTTGGATTCCTCCTTCCCTCTCGGAGACCCGGGAAAGCTACCAAGAGTATCCTGCCTACACAGCAGAGCCTGGCAAGCTCGCCATGGCGTATTCAATATGCCAAAAACAGTAACAACAAGTCTCACAATGGAGGTGTTACTGGTGTCCGCTCGAGCAAATCGATGAACAATGGGAGGACAGTGCTATAGTGCTTTTTTTTTTTAACGCTAGAGAAGTTAAGTGTAAATAGTCAATTGAACTTTAGAGTTAAATTGAAAAGAAAAACATAAATGCACTTTAGAGGTGAAAAACATGATCAGTGGAGCTGGAGCAATAGCACAGCAGGTAGGGAGTTTGCCTTGCATGCGGCTGACCTGGGTTCAAGTCCCAGCATCCCTTATGGTCCCCCAAGCACGCCAGGAGTAATTTCTGAGTGCATGACCCAAGAGTAACCCTTGAGCATTGCTGAGTGTGACCCAAAAATAGAAAAAAAAAAAAGAAAATCCTTGTCAAAATATATTGCATATGTGAAACTTTCTCAGAAAAGCTTAAGAGGCATGGGGAAGAGAAACCAACAGTGTTTAAAGCAGGATTTTTAACAAAAAAAAGACTTAAAATATTCTTTATATCGTTCCATAGGATTAAATGATAAGTTAGTCTGAAGTATTAAATGATTACTTTATTCAGGTAACATAAAAATGTGCTTTTCTTCAATATCTAAATGATTTAAATGTGACAGTACTCTGAGCTCTTTAAAATGTGTCTAAAAATTTGTATTCAAAATGTTGTTTATCTTTTTTTTAGCTTTTGCCCCATTGTAAATGCAAACAATTTCTATTTTTCATCATATCTCAGTGAAGATGAAAAAAATACCTTGAAGAGAAGAAAGAGTAAATTAATGGCTATAACCAGCTCACAAATACACAAAACTAGAAATCCAACTCAGATGTGATTAGGAGATCAACAAAACAACCACACAGCTATTATTTAGGATGCCAATAAGAACTTTGTCAATAGCCATTTAGGGCCAGAGCAATAAGTAGGTAGATATATTGGTAGGTAGGTTCAACAGATAGGGCACTTGCCTTGCACATGAAGGATCCAGATTCATTCCCTAGAACCTGGTATGATCTCCCAAGCCCCACCAGAGTGATCCATGAGTGCAGAACCAGGAGTAAGTCCTGAGCACTGCCAGATGTATCTCCAAAACAAAACAAAACAAAAGCATTTAAGAAAGACAGGGATATAAGTGGATCAACATGGAAAGCATCATGCTAAGTGAAATGAGTCAGAAAGAGAGAGACAGACATAGAAAGATTGCACTCATCTGTGGAATATAAAATAACAGAATAAGAAACTAACACCCAAGAATAGTAAAGATAAGTACCAGGAGGTTGGCTCCAAGGCTTGGAAGCTGGCTCCACACGCTGGAGGAAGGCGTAGCTCGCATAGAGAAGGGAACACCAGGTAAAGTGTGGTTTGAGGACCCGCATGGGATGGGAGATGCGAAATGAAAATAGAATATAGACCAAACACGATGGCCACGCAGTGCCTCTATTGCAAACCACAACACCCACAAGGAGAGAGAGAACAAAAAGGAATGCCCTGCCACAGAGGTGGGGTGGGGTGGGGGGGATGGGGTGGGAGGGTGGGAGGGATACTGGGAACATTGGTGGAGGGGACTGGGCCCTGGTGGAGGGATATAAAAAATATGCAAACATGAAAGTTCATAAGTTTGTAACTGTAACTCATGGTGATTCACTGATAAAAAAATAGAAAAATTTAAAAAATTAAATAAAATAAAATTATTTTTAAAAAGTACTAGGGTTATTGTAACTTATATTCTTCACTAAGTATGGGGACAAAATAGAATATAATAAATGTACACAGTACTATCAAGAAAAAAAAAAGACAGGGAAGTGGAAACTCCACAGTTAAACACAGAAAAATCAAACATTCTATAAGCCAAGCAAGTAAGGCAACTTCAGTAGGGACACCAGGGAGTTCAATCAGTGTGATGAAGAAGTATTTGTTTTCCAGAGTTGAAGAAAGCAAACGTGCTTGCATGTATAAGACACTGTCACTGTCACTGTCATCCCGTTGCTCATCGATTTGTTCTCTGCTTACTTCATATCCAAAGACCAATCATTCAACCTTTTGGATGTCTCATCCTTATCAGACTGCTGAAGTAATTTTTTTTGAGAAAGAACACAGAGAGAAACCAAAGTATCTTTAGGAGTTTCAAATGGTTCTCTCCTCACATGCCTATGATATAAATCTATGCCTGAAGAGAAGTTGAAAACAGATTCATTTCAGTTCTTACATCTTATGGAAGTATATGCAACCTATTGAAGTCAAGGGGTGCCATGGAAACAGCTCGCTCTAAGCTCTCGAAGACAAAATTGCAGTATGCATTTTGATAAAGCATTTATTCTTTTTAGCTCATGTCTTATTTCTGGGTTCTTAGCCTGTCTATTAAAACAACAACATTTCTATGGAAAGGGGATCTGCTGAATACTCAACAGTCCATATTTGTAAGTTTTATCATGGAACATTTCATTCAGTGAACTTACTACGTGTTAACAATTGGCTACTTTTTGCTAAATTGAAAGGTAATCCCAACAAACAAAGGGAGGCAATTAATTTAAAAAGTCATTTATGGGGCTGGAGTGATAGGATAGTGGGTAGGGTGTTTGTGTTGGATTTGACTGACCAAGGTTAGATCCTAGGCACCAGCGTGTGGCCAAAATTTTTAAAATAGAGCTTAGCAAGCTCCCCGTGGTGTATTCAATATGCCAAAAACAGTAACAACAAGTCTCACAATGGAGACGTTACTAGTGTCCACTCGAGCAAATCGATGAGCGGTTTGCAGTGAGGATGACAGTGACAGCAATTCATTTGTGCTGGAGGTATAGTACAGCAGGTAGGGTGGTGCAAGGTTCGATCCCTGGCACCAGTTATCACTTGAGCCCCAGGAGTGATCCCTGATCAGAGAGCTGGGAGTTCTACTTGAGCACCTTTGAGTTTGCATACCCCCAAATAACGCATTCTTTTTTAATAGTCAATAGTAGGAGTTGTTTTTTTTTTCTGCATAATGATAGTGATGTAGACAAGATAGGGAAGGGCCCTACCCAAGGCAATGGAGAAGATTTCCTGGGAAGAAATAGCTCCAACGTTGCTGCAAGAGCCTGATAAAACCCTAAGAAGAAAACAGGAAAAAACAGGAACTAAGGCTTGATAAGATCCTCACCCATCTACAGCAACAGACCCAGGGAAGCTCCTGCAGAAACAAAAGGCCAGAAGAGGAATTTCAAAGAAGACCATCACCGCTCCCAACCTCCCTGCCTTAGCAACAGGCTTCGACCTAGGTAGAAGCCCCACATGGGGGCAGGTTGGAGAAACCCTATAAACGCCACTTTGAACAAAGGAAGGGCGCACATATGCTGCC
This sequence comes from Sorex araneus, assembly GCF_027595985.1. Classification (NCBI taxonomy): domain Eukaryota; kingdom Metazoa; phylum Chordata; class Mammalia; order Eulipotyphla; family Soricidae; genus Sorex; species Sorex araneus. The sequence continues at coordinate 231,209,127 of NC_073304.1, forward strand.
CGAGCCCGTGTGCTGCTTGCGCCCATGTGGCCGAGCACATGTGGTACCTGAGCCCATGTGTCGCCTGCATCTCCCCTCTTGAGATGTGTACTTTCATGCTTTCACGTCTAATGCTGGGATGTGTGTGGGGACTCTCTCCGCCCTTGGAGAAGCCCGGGTTCACTCCTGAGCAGGTTACTCTCCACTCTCTCTCTCTCTCTCTCTCTCTCACTTTTCTTTCCTTCCTTCCCTTCAAAACCTCCAAATAAAAACTATGGAATTTCACTGCTCCTCTACTCCTGAAATTCCTTTCTTCAGGTGAGACAAGAACCCAGTAACCCTGAGTCCCGTGTGGCAGAGGCAGATGGGGACAAAGTGACCGTCTTTCTCCTCCCCACTTCACTTGAGTCACCCATGGGACCCACCGACATCAATAGGACCATACAATAAGGATTAAACTAGTAAAAATTGATATCAAATATAAACTATTTAAATAAATGTGTGTATCTACATATATACATATACATATCTGTGTGATCAGAGAAAAGTAACACAATGGTTTGGTTAGTAAATTACATACTATATCTGTAATCCAAAAATATTTGTCAGCATAACAATTGCCACATAGTATAAACAAAATTGTAGAAGAAATGCACAGTCTGAAAAGCATATATAAGATTTTAGTTTTGTTGTACACACTCCATAAAACAAAAGCATGGTTCTTTATGGTACTGACATCTATGTGTTGAGGATATTTATTGTGCGGAAGAATTTACATTTCTCAGCCCAATGCACAAAATTCAAAATTATGTAAATTCAAAGAATCTGAACTCCACTGAATTCACTGTTGAAAAACACTGAAGTCACAAAATTGGAAGGCAAAAGGGGTCCAAGGCATGGTTGCTGGCTGCAGATCTGGCTTTATCGCCGGTGTAATGAGTTCTACTTATCAATCAGAGCACGGCATTTGGGGAAAATGTTCCTATTGGTAATGTGAGTTTATGACTGTTCTTTTCCTGACAAATCACCACATTGGACTTATAACATGACTGAAAGTGTTGAGATCTCTCTGGACCTTGAGGAGAAAAGTCTTTTTCAGCCCAGTTTAGTAACTCTAGCTCTGTTTAGAGCCCTGAGTGCAGTAAACTGAGGAATTTCAGCCTGAGTCCACTTACAATCTTGTCCTATTTCAGTAAGTACACTTTCTGAGCAACTGGAAAACTTACGTCTCCCTTAAAATCTCTCATTGCTTTTTTCACACCTGAGTCTTCTTAGTACTTCCTCTGATGCTCAGTATCATAGAACTTATTACTTCCCGAAGTACTCAGTACTTCAGAGGAATGCTTAGTACTTCCTCTGATGCTCAGAGACAACGCAAGAGGTACTGGAAACTCTCCTGTCTACCAACCAATGAACAAACTTCCCTACTGGCTGGAAAGAAACATGAGGCAAAGTTGAAGGCACAAGAGGCTATAATTGTTGCTTCTGGGGCTGGAACGATAGCACAGTGGGTAGGATGTTTACCTTGCACGCGGCCGACCAGGGTTCAATTCCCAGCATCCCATATGGTCCCCCAGCACTGCCAGGAATAATTCCTGAGTGCAGAGCCAGGTGTGACCCCTGTGCACTGTTGGGTGTGACCCAAAAAGCAAAAAAAAAAAAAAAGAAAGTTGTTTCTGCTGTTGTTTTTGTTGTTGTTGCTGTTATTATCTTCTGTTAGTTTCATTAGCCTTTAAATGAGGTCCAGATGTGAGCTTTACAATGGAAGCTAGCTGGAGCCTTTTGAATACCTACCCTCAGGGCAAGAGGTAGGTTCCTTAAAAGTTGCTTCCCTTCCTTGGGGCCAAATGAGCAAGAATTCTCAGCCTGACTTGGAATTCTAAGGAAGGTGCTTCTAAGTAGAAGCCAATCAATTAAATCAGTGGCGGTCTGGGAGCATTTTCTTATAATAATAATCAGCATCCATACACATAATCAGCATTTTCATAAGGGTGAGTTCAAGATTCTGGCCCCTTTAGTCACAACATCCAACCTCTTTTCACCTTGAAGATGCAGCTGCAATTGTCATTGGAGTCAGGAGTTTGAAGGGTCAGTACCGACCTGTTGAGAGCAGACTAAGAGATTGAGCTTGGGCAGTGCTGGGAAGCTCACAAGAGTATAAACCTAGGGGGGCTGGAGCGATAGCACAGCAGGTAGGGTGTTTGCCTGGCATGTGGCTGACCTGGGTTTGATTCCCAGCATCCCATATGGTCCCCTAAGCACACTGCCAGGAGTAATTCTTGAGTGCAGAGCCAGGAGTAACCCCTGAGCCTTGCTTGGTGTGACCCAAAAATAGCAAAAAAAAAAAAAAAAAAAGAACCAGAGTATGAACCTAGGGCCAAAGCTATAGTCCAGCAGGTAGCGCATTTGCCTTGCACGCATCAGACTTGGATTCGATCCCCAGCATCCCATATAGTCCCCCAAAGCGTTGCCAGGAGTAATTCCTGAGTGCAGAGCCAGAAGGAACCCCTGAGCATCGCTGGGTGTGACCAAAAAGCAAATAAATATATACATAAATAAAACTTTTAAAAGAGAGTATGAACCTAGGGAAAACCAATGAGGAGATTAGAAGGGACTTAATCTGGAGGCTGTTTTTCATTGTTGTAAAAAAATAAATCACTTGTATCACCTGTAGTCCCATTGATCTTCGATTTGCTCGAGCGGGCGCCAGTAACATCTCCATTTGTCTGTTTTTTTTTTTTCTTTTTAGGTCACACCTGGCGATGCACAGGGGTTACTCCTGGCTCTGCACTCAGGAATTACCCCTGGCGGTGCTCAGGGGACCATATGGGATGCTGGGATTCGAACCCGGGTTGGCCGCGTGCAAGGCAAACACCCTACCCGCTGTGCTATCACTCCAGCCCCGTAACATCTCCATTTGTCCCTGTCGCGAGCTAGTGTAGCCCAGTGATACCTGCTCGCTCCAGGAACAGGAAGAGTCTCAAATCATTCACTCAGAGACTTGACGAAGAAATCTGACCATCTAGTTGGTGGGCGGCCACGAGGTCTTCTGATGTCCCATGGAATTAAAAAATAAATTGATAGTTTTATTTAGGTAATGTGAGAGGCCCCCTTCCTGGCCCAGGCCCTGGTGGAGCACCTAGCCATGAGAAACCCTGAGAGCCCCAGGAGCGCCAGAAGTGAGCACCAATCCCCGAGCTGGCACTGAAGGGGAAGTGATCAGCTCCCTGCACAGGTAAAGCGGCCAGTGGGCGTGGCTTCTGCTGCCGCAGCTGTTTTTGCCCTTCCCAGCACTTTGGACTCACAGCTCAGCCTGCATTACCTAATTCTGAAGGGGACAGCCTGGCTGTCCCCACCACATTAGGCCAATAGTCCACTAGCTTATTCCAATCTAAATACTCCCCAAACACAGCGAAGTAACAGTGAGCACAAAGAATTGAACAATCCCAGTGAAAGAGAACATCTCCTGATGCTACACTAGTGGCCGTACATAAGACACAGAGGAGCACCAAAGAGGTGGTATTCTTAAAGGGGGGAAAAGAGACCACCATCGACTGAGTCCATCTAGAATCCTCCCTTGCAGGGAGTCATGGTCACTGACAGGGAACTGAAGAAACCCACCTTCAGACTACCACAGCAACATGAAGAAGCAGCACAGACCCCTCCCCCCCACCACACACACACACACACACACACACACACACAGGGATGAAGAAAAGATCCCTGAAGCCTCATCAGGAAACTCCCACAAATAGAATCTCTCAAACAAAGAATTCAGAGATGAAATGCTGAAGATGTTCAGCGATCTCAAAGAAATGGTGAAACATTAGGTGATATGAGAGGTATATGAAGACGGAGAGTCAGACGAGGCTGAGAGACAGCACAGCAGAAAGCATTGCACACTGTTGACCAAGATTCAATACCCAGGATCCCATAAACTAAGTACATCCCATATGCTAAGTACATCACAGTTGGTGCCAGGTGTGATCCTGAATACACCGCCAGGAATAATCCCCGAGCACCATTGGGTTTGTTCCTCCAAACTTGAGAGAGAGACATACCCAGAGACAGAGACAGAGACACACACACACACACACACACACACACACACACACACACACACACAGAATGAGAGAGAGAAAGAGAGAGACAGATCCAGAGGGCCCAGAGACAGCCATGCACACACACACACACACACACACACACACACACACAGAAAGAGAAGAGATAGAGAAAGAGAGACACACAGGCACACAAGGAGAGAGAGACAGAGACAGAGAGAGATCTATAAAATAAAGGAAGAGAAATAATACCTTCAGGTGGGACATAGGTGACTTCAGAATAGAGCTTTCTAAAATTATTGTTTATTTTCTTGTTTGTTTGTTTTGCTTGGGGACCACACCTGGCAGTGCTCATGGATTCCACCTGGCTTTGTACTCAGGGATCACTCCTAGGACCCAGGGAACCATCCGAAGTGTAGGGGATCAAACCTAGGTAGATCACATGCAAGTAAGCACCCTCGCCTCTGTGCAATACTTCAGGATCCCTAAGAGTATTTTGAAGGAACAGCTCCCAAGCCCTCAAGGTGTTGGGACAAACTGCATTTGAAGGGCAGGCAGCAAAGTTCACCTGGCTGGCTCAGGACGTGCCCAGCACACGTTGCTTTCTGAGGACAGAGTTGGGGAAGAAGAGAAGTTCAAAGCCCCGGAGCACGTTTGGGTGTGCACCTTGGGGCTAGTCAGCGGACCATTTCAGAAGAAAGAAAACTTTCCTGTTTGGCAGTTCTAATTGTTTTTCTGCCTTCTTCCTTGAACTCTTTATCCACTTTTCCTGGTTCTAACATCAGACACAATGGAAATTCTGTGTGACAGTTTCTCTGGCCGGCTCCAAATTAAACACCCTGTACTTCCCACAATCATTTCTCAGACAAGAAATTATCCGCCACCCTGAGGATTCTTGGCCTCTTCTGTAACCTAGCCAAATTCTGCTTGAGGAATTTGAGGTTTAAAATGGCCCCCAAATCTCCACAGAGGAGAGGAGAAGAATCCTTCAGCATTTCAGCTGCCTCCTCTTCGAGACAGGTTAAGTGTGGTACTTCTTGGAAACTATCTGGTTTACTTGAAACTTCTGTCTCTTAAAATCTAGAAAACTTGGGGTTGGAGCAATAGCATAGCGCGTAGGGCGTTTGCCTTACATGGGGCCAACCTGGGTTCGATTCCCAGCATCCCATAGGGTCCCCTGAGCGCCGCCAGGAGTAATTCCTGAGTGGTGAGCCAGGAGTAACCCCTGTGCATCGCCAGGTGTGAGTCAAAACGAAAAAAAAACAAACAAACCGGAGAACTTAAAGTTAGAACGCGTTGCCATAAATGGCAGAATTGCATAAATTTGTAAATTATAATTTTATTCAATTATAAAATTATAATTTTATATTATAAGGGAAGCCTTGCAAGCTTCCCATGGTGTATTCATATGCAAAATCCAGTAACAAGCTGGATCTCATTCCCCTGACCCTGAAAAGCCCCCAGTGCAACATCATTAGGAGGGCCAAGTCGAGATAGACTTCTAAGATCTCAGGGAAAGGACGAAATGAGATGTTACTGAGCCCGCCCAAGAAATCGGTGATTAATGGGATATTGTGATATTGTGATAAAATTAGAAATGGCAAATAGCATTAATTTATAAATTATAAATTTGTTAGATGGTAAAATTATAAAACTATAAATTTATAAGTGGCAAAAGCCTAAAATTATCTTTTGAATTGATTTTTATTGATCAGAAACTATAGCGTAAAATTGTTTTTTGTCAAAGCAGTTCTTGCCTATGGTTTAAAATTAAATTCTGGTTACCAAACAGAAAAAGGACTAGCTGTCACAAATCCTATTGTCTTAACGTGGTCACATGCTTTCAAGGGTTTGGAATATCTTATTGTCATCTGTTTCAAAACACCTCTAATGAGGCTGGAGAGATGATAAGCTAGCAAGGTGTTTGCCTTGCTTGCATGTCCAGGAAAACATAATACCATTTAAAGTATGGTCTCCCGAGTAATTCCTGAGTGTAAAGGCAGGACTATTCCTTGAATATAGCCAGGTATGTTCCAAAAATAAAAGCTAACAAAAACAAACCAAAAAAAAATCCACTCTTTAACAAAAATAAGCATCAAATATTTTATCTAATACATGAAAGTTTAACTACCTCATCTATCTTTCCCTTGTCCATATCTCAATAATTTCACCTCCTTAATAATATATGTATAGTGCTTCCTTTATTTTAATTACATAAACACTGTCTACAGCAGAGCCTTAAATATTAAAGTCATCTGTCACAAATTGGACATTTTCTTTTTTTTTCCTAGAATTGTACATTTCACTGACGTTCTGCTGCCCTCATAGTTGCTCAAACGACTCAAAATTGCCTTTCTGTGCTGTGAGATAACCCATTTGGTTAATTATGCTTCCTGAAACCCTGGTGCCGGGACCCCCTACCCTCCTGTTGCCATTTGGGTTCGTCCAATTCCAACCATGCTGCTTCAGTTTTTGCCCAATCACCATCTGAGAATTCCCCTTCGCCTTATTTCTGAGAAGAATCACCTGTTTCCTGCATTCCGTTTCTTCCTTCTTTTTGATTTGTTGTTTTAGCAAAGGCTTTTTTTTTTCTAGTAGTTTTATGAACAACAGGACAATGAAAGTCAAGTTTCAGAGTGTTCGGATGCTCGGATTATACTTATTTTACCCAAGAAAAGGGTATACCTTTAATTTACTATAGAATACAATGAGGGGCATTATTTGCCCCTGACCTCGCAACAAATTTGAGGACAATGTCTATGTGTATTTAAAGACCTTATATTTATGCTGAGGCTGAGGAGAAGTCTGGAATATATGCATTGTATGTGGGAGTCCAATTTTTTATTCCTCAGCCCTACTCGAGTAGCCCCCAAGTACTCCCAGGTGTGGCTTAAAGCAAATTATTTTGGGAAGACTGACATTTTATAACTTTTTTCCTAGTACCTTTTCCATCATGATTTCCTTTCTTAGCCTGGTCTTTCGACTTTCCAGATAGAGTTCTCAACTTTCATTTCTCAAACTTTCACTCCGGTTTAATCTTGGAACTTTTTGGAAAGTATAACAGATATGCAATAAAATGCACATGACTTCAGGCCAGAGATGTTAGTACTAGGGGTAAAGCACTCGTTACGACCCACCTAGCTGGAGAACTGCCATGATAGGCATTGTGGCCTTCTGAGTGACCTAGGCTTCATCCAGGAACAAGAAAAGCAGAAAAACCATATGCTTTTGTCAAAGATTACATCTCCAGAATAAGACTAGGTCTCTGGAATGCAACTGTCAGGAAGGTGGGCTGGATGTTGCAGGCCAAAACAACAACCAAATAGATGTGTACTCTGTAGGTAATAGAAAATTGCTGAGTAATGCTGACTTATGCCCCTGCATGCAGCCGACTGGGGTTGGATTCCTCCATCCCTCTTGGAGAGCCTAGCAAGCTACCGAGAGTATCCCGCCTGCACAGCAGAGCCTGGCAAGCTCCCCATATTCAATATGCCAAAAACAGTAACAACAAGTCTCACAAGGGAGATGTTACTGGTGCCCGCTCAAGCAAATCGATGAACAATGGAATGACAGTGGTACAGTGACACAATGATACAATGCTTACTTGCCAAAATGGAAGCATAAGAACTTGCTGAACCTAGTGCTCAGGGTCCTTTTTGAAGCCCACTGCGTGAGGCGGACACTTGGACCCCAGCTAGCTGGAACAATAAACCTCGCTATGGGATTTGCATTATCGGCTCTGTTCTCTGTCCTTGAGGTGTGGTCGACTCTGTACTCTAATACACTTGCCTCACACAAGTCAGCCCTGGCTCAATCACTGGCAGCTGGTCACCAGGGATAATTCTTGAGCACAGAGCCCTGATCACTACAGAATATGACTCCAGAACAAAATAGATGAATAAATACATAAATAAAAGTCACTTGTTTTAAGTTACAAAAGTGATGCAGATTTGCTACTAAACACACGCATGGCACAATCTCCAAAGGATAAAATGCTTTCAATTTTCCTTCACCTTCATTCTTAAATCCCATATTCCACACTGTCCCCTCCTAGCTAATCGCCTGACCTCCAACAGCGCGAATCATCTTTGCATGAGATTCAGAAATACTCCTGGGTGCATTTGTGGTTTATATATTCTGCTGAAAATATATGTGTGTGTTGCATTATAATATTGGTGAGAATTAGAACATTTTGACAGGACAACATTTTGGACCATTACAAATAATTGTTTACTTAAATAGTATTGTATACTATTGATGTGGAAATTGCAATAGAAACATAAATGGTATATTTTGATTACACTATAATAGAAATAAACTCAATTTCTATAATAAATTTCTAAAAAACCCATCTGTCAACACACTTCAGGCTGCTTTTCCGGATGCTTGGGCCAAGCCTCATGCATGAGTAAGGTCCCACAGAACCAGGTAATATGGAACTTTGTGACCTTGAACTCTAGGCTCAACGGGACCCACAAACAGAGATCCTCTGCTTACTCCCACCAATCTCCGGCGACCCAGGGGTGACAGCCATAAGACCCACCCTGCTGGTGCCAAACAAATTCCTCATCACCGACCTCCACTACCCAACTGTTGCCACACTCCACGCTGCTTCTCTGGACACATCATAAACACTTCCTACCCATTTTCCCTCACTACCACACCATATTTGATGGGGTTCAAATATGGTGTGAACCATCAGAACACCAATAATGGCGATTAGAGGCCTCCCTAAAAGCCCCCATCCCTCTTGAAGAGCCCAGCAAGCTACAAAGAGTATCCGGCCCGCTACCTGTGGTGTATTCAATATCCCAAAACCAAAACAACAATGAGCCAAATTCCTCTGACCCTGAACGGCAGTGCCCCCAGTACGGCAGCGCTAAGAATGTAGAACAAGGAGAGGCTGATAAAATCTAAGGGCCGACCTAGGCTCCCAAAACAAAGAAGGACTAAAATGTCTGTTTGCACTTTTAACGCATGTACACTAGCATCAGAAGTATCCATCGAGGACCTGGTGGTACAAGCACAGAATATCAAGTACAACATTATTGGATTGACCGAAACAAGAAGGCATTGAACACATCACACCGTTTTCAACACTGGAGAAGAACTGTTCCTCGGAAAATGGGACAGTAGTGACAACGATGGTGTCGGTGTCCTTGTCAACATGAACTTAGCCATGAGCATTGATTTGTTTGAATGCCTAACAACCCAAATTGGATGCTTACGTTTGAATAGATAGGGCTCATTGCCGGCAGTTTCTATCTTCATCATCTACGCATCAACATCCAACTCTAACGAAGAAGAAATTGAGTTCTTCATGGAGCTGGAGAAGTTCTGTTTTTTTGTGTGTGTTTTTTTGGGGGGTCACACCCGGCTATGCTCAGGGGTTACTCCTGGGTCTGCACTCAGGAATTACCCCTGGCGGTGCTCGGAGGACCATATGGGACGCTGGCAATAGAACCCGGGTTGGCCACGTGCAAGGCAAACACCCTCCCCACTGTGCTATCACTCCAGCCCCAAGAGGAGCTGGAGAAGTTCTATAAAGAAGACCACACCTTCTACAAGGTCATTGTCGGTGATTTTAATGCCAATATAGGACATAGACGGTCACCTGAAGAACTCCACATTGGGGCCCATGGCCTAGAATGGAACAAACAGGGTGAGAGACTGTCTGAGTTCATCATTTTGACCAAGACCGTCCATGGTAACTCGTGGTTCCAGAAGGCCAAATCTAAAGGCTAGACATGGGAGTCTCCCAGTGGACAGTTCCACAATAAAATTGACCACATCATATTCAATCAAAGGTTTTGCCTGACTGATGTTGCTGTTGTCCCAAAATTCTAAAATGGATCAGGCCACTGTCTCCTTCATGTGAAATTCTACTTCACAGAGCAGGGAGAAAGGGCTGCAACGTTTAAGAAGAGAACTCCCAGAATGACCAGCAACTGGGAGCTCTTTGGCACTACTGCAGCAATATGGGAAGATGCCGTCATTGACAACAATGATGAAGAATATGATCGACTGGTTCAGCACCTCCATGATTGTGCGAGGAACGCAGAGAGAGAAAGCCACAAAAAGTTGCCTGTCTTTGAAAACTCTCAAGCTTATTTGCCAGTGTGGTCTGGAGCAAGCCTCAGGCAATTACAAGCTAATGTCCAAGCTCACAAAGCTGTAGAGAGAAGCAATAAAGGAAGACCTCAAAGAGAGAAGAGCCGCAGTGTTGGCCAATGTGCCAGAAGCCAGGAAAAGCATTTGCAACATCCGCCTGTCCTTTGCCAACTATAAGACCAAGATGACTGCCCTCCGACATCCTGATGGGTCTATCACATCTTCCAGAAGGGCAATGGAAAAGGTTATCCATGACTTCTACTCGGATCTCTTCAATAGCCACGTCCACCTGCTCACATACCAAATTCCGCAGGAAGGATATGTCATTCCCAGCATTCTCCTTTCCGAAATCTGACACATCATTTTGTCGGTAAAGAAGTGCACAACACCCGGTCCAGACAGGGTTAGACACGAACACCTGAAGAATCTGCTGCCAGTCCTCATCAATACACTGGCTCAGCTCTTCACACACTACCTGTACAAATGCAAGGTTCCCTCCCAAAGGAAAACCAGCAGGACTGTCCTGTTGTACAAGAAGGGAGACATACATGACATCGGCAATTATCTTCCAATCTGCCTGTTTTCCATCATCTACAAGTTATTCACTCAAGTCATCCTGAATATGATTGACAGAACATTAGATGAAGGATGAGCGAGACAGGTTCTGAAAAGGATTCAGCACGATAGATCACATCCACACGATGACCAAGCTCATTGAGGTTTCGAGAGAGTTCAAGATGCCGCTCTGTCAAATGTTCACTGATTTAATTAAGGCCTTTGAATTTGTTGAGACTGAAGTGGTCATTGAAGCCCTAGCCAAATGGAGCATTCAAACTCAATACATCAGGATTCTCCATAAGCTGTATTATAGATCCACCACCAGGATCTCACCATTCTACAAAGAAGTGATCATGTAAAGAGAGGGGTTTGGCATGGTTACACCATTTCACCAAAACTCTTCAGTGCCACCCTCAAGAACATCATGTGACAACTGGAATGGGAAGGAATGGGAGTGAAGATAGACGGTCGACAATTACACCACCTTCACTTCGCTGATGACATCATTCTCATAACACCAAACATCAGCCAAGCGGCATGAATGCTGGCTGACTTCAACCGTGAGTGTGGAAAGGTCGGACTGCAGCTGAATCTCATGAAGACAATGTTCATGAGAAATGGACTAGTTCCTGATGTTCCATTTGCCCTCAATGGAAGGAACATCTCTGAATGTAGCAGTTATGTGTACCCAGGTCTAGAACTCAATATGATGAACGACCTGGCACCTGAACTGTGCAGGAGAAAGAGAGCAACATGGAACGCCTTCAAGAGCCTTGAAGAAGTGGTTAAGAGGACGAAGAACCTCTTGCTCTGGGCACATCTTTTCGACTCCACTGTTCTTCCTGTACTAACATACGCCTCAGAGACCTGGGCCCTATGAAAACAGGATGAGAACATTATTTGGGTATCTCAAAGAGGAATCGAAAGAGCTATGCTTGGAGTATCACGTTTCACTCAAGTGAGAGAAGAAATCCAGAGTTCTGACCTCAGTCAAGGGTCAAAAATCAGGGATGCTGTCTCATTTGCCAAGGCATCGAAAATCAGATGGGCTGAACACATAATGCGATTTAGAGACGTCCGCTGGACTAGAGCTGTTACTGACTGGATTCCACGGGATGTCAAAAGACCTCATGGCCACCCACCTAGAGATGGTTCAGACTTCTTCATCAAGACCGTAAAAGAATGGTTTGAAGCTCTTCATTTTCCTGGAGCGAGCAGGCGCCATTGGGCTGCACTGGTGCTCGACAGGGACGAGTGGAGAAGTTACTGGTGCTTGCTTGAACAAGTCGATGAACAACAGGATGACAAGTGACACTGTCACTGTCACTGTCATCCTGATGCTCATCGATTTGCTTGATTGGGCACCAGTAACATCTCCACTGTGAGACTTCTTACTGTTTTTGGCACATCGAATACGCCACAGAGCTTGCCAGGCTCTGCCCTGTGGGCAAGATACTCTCAGTAGCTTGCCAGGCTCTCCGAGAGGAGTGGAGGAATCGAACCGGGTTGGCCGCATGCAAGGCAAATGCCCTACTCGCTGTGCTATCACTCCAGACCACAAGTATAGAAATAGAATTAATAGAAGTACACCATATTGTAAGATTGTATATGTGTAACAGCGTGTACAAGTAAGTGAAAAAAAAAACAGATCAACTATAATGGGAAAAAGGACAAGAAATTGGATTAGGTAGGGTGAAATTCAATGATATTGATAGTATTAGAATTGATTATTAAGCTGATATATTCAATTTCAGGTGATCAGCATGTTATTCTGCTTCATAACAAATTTGTGGAGGACATTTTTCATATAACAAAGAAAATAGAATTCAAAAGAAAATAGATTTGGATATATTGTCTTGTAATATTTCAGTTCCTATCAAAATTATAATGCCATGAATTCCTGAGTTCTGGTCATAGTGCATTTCCATGTGTATCAGAAAAATGAATCAACCTTCAGCAATTCCAAAATTCTCTAGTTGGTTACTTATTCTTGAACATGTATGTCTGAATTTATCCTGCATGTTGTAGAAACAGCCCTTTATATTTCCATTTTGTAAGGAGACAATGGACTTCTCTGCAATGATAAAAATGTGAGAAATCACCTGTTTAATAATATTCTCAAGCTCAGGATTGTCTCCTGAGTAAAACAAGTCAAGTTTAGTTTACAATGAGGGCATCAAACCTGAGACAAGAATAGAATAAAAAATTACCAAGACTTTAAGAGAATATTTTAAAGGTGCTTACTAATTGCGCATCTTCTTGAAGCCACAGCTGTGTAAATAACCAAGCCCTTGCTCTTAATGTATTGCTAATTGTTCCTTTTTATGTTTATTTATTTCATTTTAAAATCATATTTATTGACATTCTGTCGTTTACAATGCTATTAGTAATAGTTTCCCATGTTAACTGTTCTTTACGTACCTGTTAACAGAAACAATGGCTCTTTTGTTTTGAGTAAGAGAACCAGACTGAGAAAAGCAGTGACTTTATTCAATATATTGCAAGCTCACCCCTTTCTTTAGGTCGATTGAGGCTAATCTGTAACCAGGACATGCTAGAGCATGCATCTGTCTCATTCTTGCAAGCAAACCTGCTGGACAAAGGTGGAAGGTATTAATCCGAGTTGCCTTATTATGGCAAATCATCTCATTAAAATACTTTCAAGTCCCATAGATAATGGGAGGGTACACCCTCACACAACTTGAAAATGCATAGCCAGAAAAAAATCAAAAATATACAGCACCGATTTTTCCTCCATATGCTTGAACACTTGGCAATGTATCTGGAATAAAAGTATTATTTTCCTGTCCCTGTTGATTTAAGAAGGATGAAACAGAGAAGTTTCTTCTGTTAGCAATAACTATGGTGCTAGAAGATAAGTTAAGTTTCAGTAGGAGGGCAGACAAATGTATTTGAAGTCCTGGTGAGCTTTGTTTTGAAGCGTATTCTAGCAATCAATGTTTCTATTATGAGAAAAGTTCTCTCATTTTAAAAGCAAGGTTGGGTTTAGAATGCCTACATATGCAGCATAAATAACTTAAGAGCAATATCTAAGAACAATGGTCTCTGAGAAGCAGTGAATTAATAAAAATATTTCTCAAGACATTTCATTTCTTGAGGCTAAAGAGATAGCACAGCAGCTTGGCTGCTTGTCTTAAATGAAGCCCATCTAGGGTTCAATTCCCTGGCAGCCCATGTGTTACTCAAGCCCCACAAGGAGCACAGACCCAGGAGTAAAACCCTCAGCACCACCACATATGGGCCAAAAACCGCCAAAAGAAGGATGAGGAGGATGAGAAGGAAGAAGAAGGAAGAGGAGAAGGAGGAGGAGAAGGAGAAGGAGGAGGAGTATGATGAGAAGGAGGAGAAGGAGGAGGAGGAGAAGGAGAAGGAAGAGGAAGAGGAGGAGGAAGAAGAAGAAGAAGAAGAAGAAGAAGAAGAAGAAGAAGAAGAAGAAGAAGAAGAAGAAGAAGAAGAAGAAGAAGAAGAAGGAGGAGGAGGAGGAGGAGGAGGAGGAGGAGGAGGAGGAGGAAGAGGAGGAGGAGGGAGGAGGAGGAGGAGGAGGAGGAGGAAGAGGAGGAGGAAGAGGAGGAGGAGGAGGAGGAGGAGGAAGAGGAGGAGGAGGGAGGAGGAGGAGGAGGAGGAAGGAGGATGAAAGAAAGAAAGAAAGAAAGAAAGAAAGAAAGAAAGAAAGAAAGAAAGAAAGAAAGAAAGAAGGAAGGAAGGAAGGAAGGAAGGAAGGAAGGAAGGAAGGAAGGAAGGAAGGAAGGAAGGAAGGAAGGGAAAGAAAGAAAGAAAGAAAGAAAGAAAGAAAGAAAGAAAGAAAGAAAGAAAGAAAGAAAGAAAGAAAGAAAGAAAGAAGGAAGGAAGGAAGGAAGGAAGGAAGGAAGGAAGGAAGGAAGGAAGGAAGGAAGGAAGGAAGGAAGGAAGGAAGGAAGGAAGAGAAAGAAAGAAAGAAAGAAAGAAAGAAAGAAAGAAAGAAAGAAAGAAAGAAAGAAAGAAAGAAAGAAAGAAAGAAAGAAAGAAAGAAAGAAAGAAAGAAAGAAAGAAAGAAAGAAAGAAAGAAAGAAAGAAAGAAAGAACTTTCATTTCTTTGTTTTGTTTTGTTTTGTTTTGAGATAACACTCCACAACACTCAGAAGTAACTCTTGGCTCTGAGCTCAGGAGTCACTCTGGGCAGGCTCTGGGGACCATAAGGCAAGCGCCCTACATGCTGTACGAATGCTATGGCCCAAATCTCACTTCTTTTTCACATTTTTAGCAGACAAGCTAGTTTCAACTTGCTGAAATTTAATTAAAAATCTCCCACAGATATAACTGTAGAGATACTCAGCTGGACATCAAAGAATTTCCCAGCTCCTTAGGTCTTTTGATGAATTTGCAGTCCATTTGGCTCCCTTCGGTAATTTTTGTTAATATCTGAATGTTAATAGTTATTTTAAGTTTATCTATTTTAAGTTTATCTTGTTTTTTTTCCAGCTCAGTAATATGAACATGAGTGGTTCTAATCCATTGCGTGTGTTTACTTTCTAATAAGATGATTTGAGTTCTCGAAATGTACAAAAGATGGGAAATCTAATAGATAATTTCAATATACTTCAGGATGAATCTTTTTAGATTTTAATGAGGTCGTAGCTATAGTCAAAGTTGAGAGACACTTTGAAAACTCACATGAATTTTATTTTCTTTTTAAAATGTTGAACTACAACTACAGGCTAATGAGCTCCCGCCTTACCCTTTCAAAATGTTTGCCTTGGATATACTTTTATATCTCAGTTAATTTACATACAAGTTCCATTTACACCCCGATCCAAACTCCTGCCATTTTTCTGTCTACACTTGACATGTGCTAACGCAGTTGGCTTCTGATTTTCAAGCTTAATTTCTGTCCCTAAAAACAGCCTAAGCATTTTTTTTGGTGCTTGAGCAAATAGAGTCCTAGTTTAAGATTTCTTTCTCCCCCCCTCTTCCCTGCTCATTTGCACATTTCCTATATTTCTTTTATCTCATTCTCCCACACACATCTTGAAAAGAAATCAAAATCTCAACTGATTCAACTTTAAGTGCTGAATTTGCCAATAAGACTTCGAAAACAAAATACACTCAAACTTCAGGATATTTTATAATCATACATTTTCTCATTCCCATCATCCCCAAGGGGCTAGCACACATATTATTATTCCATTAAGGAAATGAAGACTCTCTGAGCCAAGCAATTCTCTCTTCGGTTCCTTCCTCCCATTACTGTGTTCTAAACTTTCTCTGCATAAATGGTCCTCATGCTTTATTAACCATAACCTTGTGACTTAAGAAGATGCTTAAGGGTCAGACGCTGTTGGGAGGTAGGTCAATCATACCGCAGGGTTTTTTCTCCCAGTTTTAGGCCCGTCTTTGCACACACAGCCTACACTTGAGTTGTCGATTAGAGTTCTACCTCATATAGTACTTGGATTAAAAAGGACTCAGTGTTTAAAAATAGCTGAAAGTAACTCTTGTATGAAAGAGTTTTCCATGGAGACAACGCTTCAGGTTTTTCCTGGGTCAAGTCAACCTAAGAAAAAACAGTGACAAATAAAGCGGTCAAGGACAATTTTATTTTACTTGATATAGATATAGGAGAGAACCTTTTAGGACATCTTTTTATGCTTAACTAGCTCACAAGTTAAAGATGTTTCATAGGCATGATAATGAAAATATACTCCTCAGAGAGATAGTTCTGCTGATGAACTATGTCCATCAATATTATAGATCCAAATGAAAATTGAACATTTATTCTACAGTAAATGTGAATAAACATCTAAGACATGTCCCAAAGCCTCATTTATTTAAAAAAAACTATGTGAAAAATGAGTACAAAATACGTAAAATATGTTCTTTATCCAATTTCCCCTAATTTTGATGACTCACAGAGAACCAGGGTCAAAAGCAGGACACAATTTTCCTCGACACAATGCAATGAGTTAACCTACAGACCCTGATTGAGATTCCTGGTTATTTTTTAGTTTTTAAATATTCTCACAAATATCCCTTTACTTTTCTAGGAGCTACTCCAGGACTCTGCATTGCAGTTAGTTATTGTATGTCTTTGGTATTTTCAGATTCTGACAGCTACTTTCTTAGACTTCCTTATTTTTCATGATTTTTAAAGGCTTGATGAAGAACTTTTTTTTTTCTTTTTGGGTCACACCCAGCGATGCTCAGGGATTCCTCCTGGCTCTGCACTCAGAAATTACGCCTAGCAGTGCTTTGAGGAACGTATGGGATGCCGGGATTGAACCCAGGACGGCTGCATGCAAGACAAACACCCTACCGGCTATACTATCTCTCTGGCCCCAAACAACCTTTTTTTTTTTAAATATTTGATAAGTTAGTTATTTTGTAAACTGTCTATCCATTTGCAGCTGACAGCTACTTGCTTTAATTTAGATTAAAATTTGGAACCTTCAGGGAGATACCCAGGGGAGGACCATTGTGTCCTTCTCTCTCATTCCTGGAGCTTACCTGGTTAAAACAGACCTGTTGTTACTCTCCCTCTTGTGCTCGTACTTTTTCTCTTATAACTTTTAGGAAGGTATCAGGAGTGGTTTGTGGAGACCATCCAGATATCCTTTTCTCTTCAAACTTACACCTGTGGATTTTTAGCTCATAGCACAGCGGGTAGGAGGCTTGCCTTGCACGTGGCTTGTCCAAGTTCGATTCCTCCGACCCTCTCGGAGAGCCTAGGACTGACTCTCCTTTCCTGCAAAGAGCACATTCTCGATCCATCCTAAGCCCTTGTCTTCCCAGTCAGATGGGGGTTGGGGGAGGTGGGGGTGGTGGTGGCAGATATGGATCAGGAGAAAGTGACCATCTCTCTTCTCTGTGTCTCACATAAGCCACTCATGCCCCCTCCCCCCGCACCTCATCTTCAACTCTCATTTTTTCTGGAATTTATGTTTTCAATTCCTTCAGCCCCAATTAAACCCCAGCCAGAAATAATCCCTCAGCTAACTGTAAGTTGAGGGGTAGGGAAAGTTAAATTATGATAAAAAGTAAATGGGATTTCAAATTTTTAATGCCAACTGCATTTTTATATATGTGAACAAAATAAGTAAGTAACCCTGAATTCAGTATACTAAATCTTCATTTACTTGAAGTACAGTAATTCTGAATTTGGAGTAGCTTAACAAGAAAAAGGAATCTGGTGGGGGCTGGAGCGATAGTACAGTGGGTAGGGCGTTTGCCTTGCATGTGGCTGACCTGGGTTCAATTCCCAGCATCCCATAAAGTCTCTCAAGCACCGCCTGGAGTAATTATTGAGTGGCAAAGCTAGGAGTAACCCCTGTGAATCTCCTGGTGTGACCAAAAAAAAAAAAAAGGACTCTGGTGAAATTAACTTCTGTAATATTTATGGGAAAGAACATAAGTTTAAAAAATCATAAAAGCAAAAGAAATATCGAAGAGGCAGCCCTTTTCCCTACTCTAGTTACTAATTAATATGCTAATTAAAATCTCCCCTCTTCTCGAAGAAACATTTAGAAACTCTACATAACAATGAAGCTGAAAAAGAATTTCTAAGCAGGACAGAGAGTATGCAAGAATTGGAAGATGCTTTACAGAGACCTGTTTTCAAAGTTTTTTTTTGTGTGTGTGTGTGACCACAAAGCCCCAATATTTCTTTCATTTTTTTTTAAAAAAAGATTTGCTTATTGAGAATTCTTTCCAAGGTTGACAATTCTTTATCATTTTCCGTATCAGACTAGTGAGAATGTTGGAGCTATTTCTGAAAGCTTTCAAAATGTGAAGGGCAAGTGACTAAATAACTCTTTTATTTGTAAAGGTCTTTTATTCCTGTCCCTTATGGAATTGCAGTGGGAGAAAATGAAGGACTAATATTTACTGAGCAGTTATGCACATTAGCACGATGAAGAACTTTTTTTACTGTGTAAGCTTTATAAGAGTCCTACAGAGACCACCTTTGCTCTGATGATAATAGCCCAGCCAGGTCATTCAGTCAAATAAATGTCTTAGACACCAACTCATTGTCAGAGAGTTCAACACACATTTCTCTTGCACTAAGCATGACTCTGCTTTGGATCCACCTTTTACTTGCTCGAGGGTGTGCAAATTTCTCTTTGTCTTTAGCTTCTCCAGAATTACCATTCTTCAAAGAACTCTTGAAATGCTTTCTGTTCTCTTTACAGTGGAGATAAAAGGGGTCCATTAGCTGAATGCATGGTGGTCCCTTTTGTTTTACTCTGCTCCAGACAATAGTCAATAGGGCACCCTTTGTTAGAGTTCAATTCATTGGAACTCGATTAGTCATTGAAAAATGGATCAACACCTGGAACTCATTTGACTTGCATGATATAAGCCTCTTGCTGTCTTTTGAAGAAGCTCATTGTTATTCTTGGAACCAGTGGTACCCAGAATCTCTCAGCCTGGGTTCTATTGTTTACAGCTACTTATTTTTTTATGAAAATTAAGCCCATTGTGAATATGCTTGGCATAAAAAGAGGGTCAAAATCATTCAAAATTGACCAATAAAGATGGCACAAGATATTTGAGATGAATAAACTTATAAATGTATAATCTAACTGGGTTTGCCACTGTGAGATGAATTTAAATAAAACATGGGCTTTTAGCTTTCTTAACTCCCTCAGTCATCATATATAGGTGCATATTTCTGTTATGATCCCATTTTATAATTTATTCTCCCAGATCCTAGACAATATTTTCACACATTTTGGTGTTTGTGCATTTTTTGCTGGGATAGCCTGACAAATATTTCTTGATTCATTCAGAAGACAATACCAAAGGGCAAGAACAATTCTTTATTGTACTCTGTCTTTTTCGTTATGAAGGAATCTAAAGCTTTCTGTTTTGTAATGAATAGATGAATGATAATGTGCTTCTCAATAAGACACTGTTACAAAATCTATTTTATCTTAGGGACTGACTAAGATTTTATTTGTGACCTGATCAGATGGTTGGTTACAAAAGGTGCCAGGGCAAAAACCAGGCTTGCGTAAGAACAAATTTGGAACTATTACATATCACTCAGCAGAGATGAAAAGTCGAGAAACTCACCTAACATTGTCCCATTAAAATTTTAAGATAAATAACATTTCTCCCTCTGTGCAAATATCCAGAAGCATCAAGTTCATTTTATGTTGAAAAAGTTATATATTTCTCTATATTGGATTACAAACATGCTTATGTACATATTACATCTATTGTACACTGTATCTCAAAGGTCTATTTGTAGCAAAACCAATAAACACTTTGTGAGTACATATTTTATTTGACACTTTAAAAGTTTTATACTTTTTCAAAATTGTTGTTTTGTATGAGGGCAGAGAGATATTGGGAATACATCTGGCTAAGTTTAGGACTTACCCCTTGCTTTGTGCATGGGGATCACTCCTGGAAGTGCTCAGGGAACATATGTGTTATAGTTATAATTGTTCTTGCTATTATTATTATTATTGAATAGTAAAAGGAGATATGAATAGATTAAAATGACTCATCAAGGGTACTTTGCTTATTGTAAGGATAAGCCTCAGTTTAGAAACCAGTAAGTCTAGTCCTGGAACACTGACATTTATCAGGTATGATGTGATTGTTGTTTTACAAAATCTATTTTTCTTACTGTTCTACTAAATAAAGTTCTTTAGGAGCACACCTTTCTCTTGCAAAAAAGTGTCAGGTTTAGGCAAAAAACCTTTTCTTCCTAAGTGAGATTAAACTGCAATGAAAAGGATGCAAGTATGCGTTATTTTAGAGATTTTTTTCTCTCCAAACACAAGTGAGGAATACTTCCACCAATGTTTCTATATAAATAAGAAGAAATAAGACAGCTAAGCAAAAATTCATTGATTGTCTTATGTTCAGAATTCCCTTTCTCAGAACCAGGAAAACAAAATATTACAAGTTAAAATTGGCTAAGTGCTCTTTTGCTTGATTTTAATCTAATTTATTTTTAAAATGTGGTTAAAAAAACACATTTTTGTTTTTTTAAGTTTCTGTTGAAGTCACTGCATTTTGTATTTTTGCATGGCATTTATATTTGCATTATATTTTGTCATTGCATTATTAAAGAATTTGCATTACAATTTTTTGGTTTTCTTGACACACCTGGGCTGGAGCAATAGCACAGCGGGTAGGGTGTTCACCTTGCACGAGGCAAACCCGGGTTCCATTCCTCCGCCCTTCTCGGAGAGCCCGGCAAGCTACCGAGAGTATCTCGCCCACATCACAGAGCCTGGCAAGCTCCCCCTGGCATATTCGATATGCCAAGAACAATAACAACAAGTCTCACAGTGGAGACGTTACTGGTGCCCGCTCGAGCAAATCGATGAACAAAGGGATGACAGTGATGATGACAGTGCCACAGCCAGTGCTCAGCGCTTATTCTGGCTCTGTGCTTAGAGATCACTTTTGGTGGCGTCTGGGGAGCCATTTGAGGTAGCAGAGATAGAAACTGAGTCTACCATGTGCTCTACCCATTGGACTGCTGCTCCAGCCCCCAAGTTTTGCATTATAACATGTATAGTTTACATGGGAATAGTTTTAAAAATCAATGTTGCACATATTACAATAAGTTAGTCCCTGAGAGATCCCATTATACATCAGTGAAAAAAAGTTTTTTAATTGTTTAACTTATTCTACCTTTAGAAGCTCAGATAATTAAAATTAGAAATAGTGGTGTCAGAATTATTCTCTCATCCAAAGGAGATTTGCTAGTCATAAAGGCAGTTCCAGCTAAGGCTACAAAACTGAATAAAATCCTTAATGAATGTCTTTAATTTTATTATCTGTATATTTATTTTGCAAATATATAATTTCTATTTCTATATCTATATTATAATATAGATATGTAAAATATAGATTTAGAAATTAAGGATACAAATAGAAATATAATATGCATAACAGTATAGTTTAAAAATTATATTAAACAAGGCAACCATTAGAAGTTTTGTTTTTTTTCTTCATCATTTAAAAAATTTTTTCACAACCCATATTGTAGACAGAAATGATGTATAGGTATTATTACTTGTTTGGACTGTTTTTATTGAGTTTTGAACTGTCACATTACTTAATTGGTCAAAAGAAATTCAAAATATGTATAACATTTTAAATAGGACATCTCTGTAATCTTCTAATATCCTGTGATACTTCTTAGAAACCCAAACGTCCAGACAGAGCGATAGCTCAAAGGACTTTAGAGCTTGCTTTTCGTGTGTGTGGGAGCTCAAGGTTTGACCCCAATATCACGTAGTACTCCTGCACCAATGGATGTGGTCCTGAAGCTACCCTGCAACTCTGCTTTTGGAATAGCCCCTTGCACCACGGGGTGTGGTCCAAGACCAACCAACCAACCAACCAACCAACCAACCAACCAACCAACCAATCACCAACCAACCAATCAACCAAACCCTCAAACTCCACTTTGACATAGCACTTCAGAAGGCAAGCATGCATTAAATGAAGTTTACGTGTTATCAGGATAATTTTCTTTCATCCTTGCAGTCTTCTAACAAACGCCCAGCTATAGTCACTGCATGCAAACTTCAATTGCGGATTTTTTTCTCTCCTTTACCATCAATCCTAAGGCAGGGGGTATATTTAATAACTACACCAATTATTTTAGATGAATGGTTCTTGTCTTCCTTTGTCTAACTACTAAAATCATTCTTCTGCAAAAACAATAAAGGAAAAAATATTTTAAAAACCCGAGTCTGTACTTGGTGCTTTTAAATTCACTGACTACTAATTGGCTCACTAACATTGCTGCTGCTTGAAATATTTTCCAAATATTCTTTGATTTAGCTCAATATTGCATTGAATTGAACATATTTGCACATCCCATTTAATTCTTGATGCATAATAACTAACCAGACAACTTACTTTTCTCATATAAATTGCTTTGAGATAAGTTCTTCATCTTTCCTGTGCATTTTTTCACATGGAGCATTAGATACATGAGCAGACATTTAGCAACGAGACTTATCCCCTTCCTGAAGAATATTAAATGTTTTCTCCCCCACCAAAAAAATTAAAAAAGAAATTCCTTTTTTATTTTTAATCTGGTAAGCTCCCCATGGCATATTCAATATGCCGAAAACAGTAACAAGTCTCACAATGGAGAGGTTACTGGTGCCCGCTCGAGCTAACCGATGAGCAATGGGATGACAGTGATTCCTTTCTTGCTCTTTTCGGGTTAACATTATCTTATAAGCTAAAACCCATTCTGACATATAATCATTTTTACCTGTTTGGTACAAAATAACCAAATGTGTGAAGGCACTGCCAGAAGATTAAATTATGATTCAATAATGAAATTTCTTCAAATTAGTGATACAAATTAGTGATTCTAGTCAACAATGGTCGAATTCAAATGCCTCATTCCTTAAGAGTTTGCATCTTCGTTACAGTACAGTTGTGTACAGAAGAACTAATCCTCTACCAAATCCTTATTGTAAAGTCAGAATTAAAAATCATAGATTCTCAAACGCAGCCCAGCCTTCTCTTAATCTGCTTAGACTTAATTAAAGGGAGCATGAGGTAGACATGGTTTTACTTTTTATTGAGCAGTTATGTGGAGCTCTGTTTTCCACTAAGAATGGGTGTCGTTCCCTTGAATTCCTTTGGGGGAGAGTGGCATTGAAGGGGGTCCTCCTAAGCAGTGCTCCGGGATCAACCCAAATGTCTGGAATTACTCTGGCCATCAAGATGGTCCCAGACATCCTCCAGGACTGCCAGGTCATGTTCTGGGGACTATCAGTGCTGAGGGGGCTAATTAGGACCAGCAAGGAATGTGCCTTTTTTTATTATTTTTTTAAAATTTTTAAAATTTTATTGAATCACCGTGAGATAGTTACAAGCTTTCATGTTTGGGCTACAATCTCACAATGATCAAGCACCCATCCCTCCACCAGTGCACATTCCCCACCACCAATATCCCAGGTACACCCCCCCTTTCCCACCCTCCCCCTGCCTCCATGGCAGACAATATTCCCCATACTCTCTCTCTACTTGTGGGCATTATAGCTTGCAACACAGACACGTGTGTCCCTCCTGAAGCTGCATGCTCCATCGGAGAAGACAGCCTTCCCTGAGAAGAGACAGACCGGTCTTCGCTCGAGGGTATATGAGTAGCTGCGCTCCCCTGCTAGAACCTCCAAACAAGCTCTCAAGAAATGTGCCATAACCCCTACAGAATCCCTTCAGCCTGGGGGTATTTTCTTTTAAAATGCTGCAAGTGAAAATAGTTCCACTCCAGTATTTCAAAGGTTCCTGAGTTACAAACAATCCTTGTTTTCCTCCTCCATTCATACGCCCATCCAACCTGCCAGTTACATTTTAAAAAGAAATTTCAAATAGACATAGACCCACATAATTATCACCAACAAGTTTAGAAAACATGAAGGATCTTATTTACTAGAGACATTATCCCTCACCGCACACCAGGCCTTAGAATCTGTCTCTTGGTTTTGCCAAAAGCTATATAAGATATTCAGCATTAACTGAGGAAATAAAACACACACTTTTTTTTTTGTCTTTATTGGAAGAACAGGCTGGAGCGACAGCACAGCAAGTAGGGCGTTTGCCTTGCATGCGGCCAACCCAGGTTCGATTCCTATGCCCCTCTCGGAGAGCCCGGCAAGCTACCCAGAGTATCTTGTTCGCAGGGCAGAACCTGGCAAGCTACCCATGGTGCATTCGCCATGCCAAAAAGAGTAACAACAATTCTCACAAGGGAGACATTACTGGTGCCAGCTCAAGAAAATCGATGAGCAACAGATTGACAGTGATACAATGATAGATGTGACAGTGATTGGAAGGACTCTACTTTCCCAGTTTTCTAGAGCCTAAAATTCTGTGGACTTGCTCAAATGACAGGAAGATGGTTACCTTACAAATGGCCACTTGTGCACTCATTACTTGCAAAAACTGATGGGGGCCTCTCATATTTATTATTTCAGACATTACTGTTGTCTTGCCAAATGGAATAGTTTGCAATGGTGGAGTCTTCAGCTCTTCTTTGTGCTTCTGTACCCGTTTTAGGTGCAAAATACTCAAAAGTTACCAATTTTCAACTGTTCCAACTCTCATTTCTGACATATTCTAAAGTACTGCATTTTTTTCAATAATATATCTAAGTGACTCTTTGGATTTCTGGTTTCGACTTGCCTGAATCCAAGATATCTCCTTGTCTTCTAAAGCAAATTTATTCATCCGTTCAGATAAAACTTATGGTTTGTGGGGTAGGCAGGTTATAGAACACAAGCTTAGTCATTTGCAGTTTTATTTTTGGATTTATCTAGAGCTTCCTTCTCAGACTTAGCAACTATAAGAGATTGAATCTTACTACTGTACCCAGAATTTTCTGGCACCAAAAAATGTGCTTAAATCCTCTAATACCTAAAAAAAAGAGTATACAAAAGGATTTCTTTCCTTATGTATGATATTTGCTAAGCGCAAGCTGTCCTCATATAAACTATTTTGGTTTGCCACATAGGCTTCCTGCATTTATAAATGCAAGTTAAAAGTTCAAGAATTACTGAAAACCACCAGACTGAATCTTTGCTTAGAGACCACGTGTAGCCAAACATTTGCTGAGGTCCCCTTCCAGATTGTCATAAACTTATCAAACATCTGTATGGCCTGCCTGAGGTCTGAGGGGTCTGGACATTTGCTTTTCCATAACTGTTAAGAGCTAAAGGTATTATGGTAAGCTAACATAGCATTTTTAGACCACCAAGCTCAGAATGATGTTCTCCCAGGTAACCAGCTATATCCTGAGCTATTGTGAGACTTGTTGCTATATGGGCTGGAGCCATAGCACAGCGGGTAGGGCATTTGCTTTGCACGCGGCTGACCGGGTTTGATTCCTCCATCCCTCTCAGAGAGACCAGCAAGCTACCGAGAGTATCCCACCCGCACGGCAAAGCCTGACAAGCTACCCATGGCATATTCACTATGCCAAAAACAGTAACAAGTCTCACGGTTGAGACGTTACTGGTGCCCACTCGAGCAAATTGATGAACAGCGGGATGACAGTGTTATACAGTTCAGTGCTATCCTTAGCTATGCCAAAAAGCAAACAGAAAAACAACAACAAAAAAAAACACGTTTTGTGTGTGTATGCAACTTCCTCATATCTTCGAATAAAGAATTTGTCAATCTTTCTACTTTGGTCTCAGAGAAAGTAATCCTGGGAAATACTTTGTATTTCCCTATCCTGGAAAGATTTATACAGACAGGGTTTATTAGGAAAACTCTATTTGCCGCATGCAGATTTGCAATAAAATATCGAGCTTATTTCACATCATTGTCCCTCTGTGCCCTCTTTCAAAATAGAGAAAAATAATGAAATTGGGGAGGGAGAAACTTTTGGAGGTGTGGGTCTGATTTTATTCCATTCTGTCCCAATCCTGAGAAGTCCATCACCCTCAACTCAAAATTTCCGAAGGACTATTTTAAAGCTCATAGGTTGATTCCAGCTGCAAAACAGACTTGAATCACATCATCCTTGGAAACCTCGTGCATGAGAGATCCTCTGAATAGGTGGCAAGAGAGAGAGGCACTGCTCTTCTGTGGGGTTGTTTAGCTTCCTGACTCCATTCCGTTAACAACAAAGCAAGACTGCTTTCCCTGGAATGGGCTTGGCTTCATGAAAGACATGATAAGAACTGATTACTCACGTGGAGCAGATCCAGTGGAAAGGATGGGAAAAAGATGATGTGTGGGAAGAAGAAACATGAAATCCTTAGAATTCAGGGAGTGGAAGCAGTCAGGACCCTCAAGTGGCTAGATTCAAGTTTCAAGTTTCACCTATAGGTTAACTTCTAGAGTAAGTGAATAGCATTCACCGCAGACATTGATGTCCATTGAGTAAATTTGCCATGAAAATTGACTTGGAGAAGTGTAGAGGCTTAGGATGGTGCTATTATTGTCTTATTAGTGGTCTATTGCCAGGGGAGCTCACAGCTTGCCCCAGGTCCATCAAGTCCCTCGTCGGGACCCTGCTTTGGGGTGTTAGGAAGAAGGGCAGCTGAGGCTTAGGTTGAGAGAACAGATGCCCAGAAGTCAATATCATTCAGAGTCAATTAACTCCCAAGTTACAAAAGCATAGAATTAACTGTCTTCTTGTGTCTACACAAAAAGGACATTACTCTAAGTTAACTGTGCAAAGAGCTGGAGGAGGAGAGAAAAACAATTATTTACAAGTTAACAGAGTCTGATGAGGAAATAAAGGTGATTGAGCAGATGGGGAAGCAGAGCACAAAGGAAGAGTTTACAAATAAACACAGAGGAATGGGAGCACTGTGGTGGGAGTAACCCAATAAACCTAAACTCCCCGCGGTAAGGCAGAAAGGACAAAACAATGTGATCCTACAGTCTACAACAAATTTGAGGTAAGGATCTTAATGACTTTTTAGTGTTATGCCATCCTGCCCCATCATTAGTAATCATTTCTACAAATACATAGTTATTGCAGTCTTAATGTGATGCATGTGTTCCTCAATGTCATCACTCTTCTACAGGTATTCTGCAAAAAAATCCACAGAGCTTTTAGTAGGCTTTCGGGTGTAACATTTGTAAATGCAATTGATCACATTTTGGAAAGTGTAGAAACCAAATAAAAATGGTGCCACCTGTTTAACGTGTTCATAGTACAATGAATACAGCAAGATGAAGTTTGTTAGTGGAGGTGGGAAAAGATGCAGAGGGGAGTTTTTTGGAGTGATGGAAGGAGCAACTTCTAAAATCCAGAAAGTCATAGTAGCAGACATGGGTGAGCGTGGCCCCAGCACCTGGGGAGGGACATCTTGTGTTTATGTCTCCGGCAGCATTTTTCTCTGTTTTGTGCATGTTCTTCATTGATAGCACAGAGGCACACGTGAAAATTGAATTCATTTCAAATCAGTCCTCACGGGTGCAATCGTGTTGAAGTGAATTCATGTTTTCGAAACAGGCAGAAGGGACAGTCCCTGTTTACAAAGCAGAAGACAACATCTGGTGGTCAGCTGAGAAACAGTAACAGTGACGAGAACAGCAGCTTGCTAATGCAGTGACGGCAACTTCTGGACTGAGGCCCTGGGGGTTGGCCAGAGGAAACCGATACGAGGGGGAAATCTAGAAGGTTCTTGTTCAGAGAGCTCCAATATCCTCGCAAAGTTACTCAACTCTGGCTAAATCATCTGTGAGGTTCAAGAGAGTCTCTAAAGGTTGTCGGGTGGTTTAAAAGTAGAGAGAGGAAAATAAAGAAGAGGAGGGGGGAACTAATCAATTCTTAGAAATGCCAAAGGAGGGATGACTCATTCCCCAATATCACGTGAAGATTTGAATCTATATCTGATCATTAAAAATGCAATGTACTTGTAAAACTATCAAGTATAGCCATTACATCCTAATTCTTCTTATTCCCAGCAATATCTTCTATTCCCAGATGAACTAAAGAGAAATTTCTACTTTTCTGGTTTTTTGAAGTGAGAATCAAGAATATGAATATTTTTTTACTAAACCATTGAGTAATGAACACAGGCATTTTGTAACCAGAACAATTCATCAATGAAAGCAATTGTCCAAACAAAACCTGCTCATAAATGTAATAAAAATACTGTGAAGGGTCAGAGGTAGCTCAAAGGACATGTCTGACAAGGGCCATGCCCTGGGCTAATCTCCGCCACTGTATGGTCTCTTGAGGACCATCAGGAATGTCCTAGAGAGCCCAGCACTGCTGGAGACAGATCCAAACAATTACAATATTATAAAGAGATTAAAGCATTGAACATGGTTGAATCTAAATAACAATAGCATAATGCAATGCCCTTAAAACCAGTGTCTTGCTCCTTTGCAGAATTTAAGTTCCTGTATATTTCTGTCGTGTTCCAATATCCTTTAAAAACAAAAAGTCTGCGTAAGCATGGAGTCCATTTCTTCAAAGAGGAAGATTCTTAAAGAGAATTTCCTGGTAAATTATGCTTCCTCACTTGTTCTCATCGCTGTCTATCGTCAGCTTCATTATCCTGAAATTCATTTTAAGCAATGAATTATTCGGCAAAATGCAGCAAAGAAATTGGTTGTATGATGTGTGAGTGTCTGTGTGTGTGAGAGAGAAAGAGAGAGAGAAAGATTGCGATTTTGATAACCAACTCGAAATAACTTTTCTTCAGTATTTGACAAGTGACATGATCTATTGGCATTCTCAGTGAACTCCAGTGAGAATCAGATATCTGGAGAGCCAGCAGCGTCTCACAGGCTCTTGCGTTGTTTATTATATTTACTCCAGGGTTGCTGTTCTCTCATTTCCTTTTCTGATGGATGGGCTCGAGTAAGGGAACACTCTGATCTTAATCACACTGTTTTCTCGAGCCCGCACACACTACCGTGTACAGAATCTGTTCCTTCTCTCCCAGTTAAATAGAACGATTCCCTCCTAACTCGGTGAGCCTGACTTATACCCATTTGGGCTTCTGATGTACTGAAACCACCGGAAAACCGTTGGCGTCTCTCTGCAGTGGAACTTGTGCAAGTTCAAAGGGAGAAACATTCTGTGTTTTATTCCCTCTTCATGTTTCAATCAACCAAGTCCATTGAGGTCACGGTGGATGTGTGGCTGAGGTTGTGAACCGCTGTTTTTATTACTTGGACGCTTGCTCCCCGTTTTCAGTGGAATTGACAGACGTCGGAAACAAAACAGCAGTTAAAAAAGGTATCAGTGCTCTCCAGAGCTTCTGTCCTTCCACCACTCCCAGCCCTATCCAAACTTACACTTCACCTTTTTTCATTCCAATATTCAAGTGCAAACTGGACTAGTATCACTGGTCTCCTAGGAAACCCTGAGAAATGCTCTTTACATAACTTGCTTTGCCCACTGTTGGAATGCCGCCACTTCAGAGAAGGCAGAGCAGCTGCCGGCTGCTCATAGCAACACTTCACAACAGCGTGGGAGGCAAACAAGAGGAGCAATGCAGTAAAATTAAACTGCCCCGGGGAGCGCAAGGTATCCGGCAAAAAGATGATCCTTTAGAATTCCGAGCATCTAATGAGTCCGCAGAAGTGCTCTAATGGGGAAGGCAGTGAATTTTTAATGAAATCGAGAGAATTGGTCTTTGGTTGAGTTTCTCTGTCTCAAACCTACATCTACAGAGTTGTTTCCTTTTTTTAAAAAAAAATATGCCTTTTATTTTCAAATGGAGCAATAGAAAGGACAACAGTAGCGAAGAATAACCCAGCCAGTTGGGTAATGTTTTTGTAGAGAGAGAGAGAGGGGGTGAGGGAGGGAGGGAAAGGGAGAGAGAGAGCCACAGAGGCAGGCAGGGTGGGGGTATGGCAGGAGGGAAACTGGGGTCATTGGTGTTGGGAAATGTCACTAAGGAAGGGACTGGTGTTGGAACACCATATGACTGAAACCAAATTGTGAACAATTTTGTAACTGTATCTCACTGTGATTCGATTAAAAGTAAAAAAAAAAAGTAAAAACAACAAAATAAGGCAAGAAGTAGAGTGTGAAATTGTTCTGCTCTCCTTTGATACTCAATCAAACTGTTCTTTGAACCCTGATGTGTGATTTGTGTTTAAAAATTGGCAAAAAGGGATTAGAAGCCACTCCTGGGTAGAAAATAAGAAATTACATTAAAAATTTTAAAGAAGAAGGGAAAGGGTTGACCTGACAAAATCTATTGTATGATGCTATACAATTTATCTGCATAAAGGCGATTTACCCAAGGATACACGCAGCTTAAAATTTACTATAACGTTGGGGGCCGGAGCGATAGCACAGCGGGTAGGGCGTTTGCCTTGCACGCGGCCGACCCGGGTTCGATCCCCGGAATCCCATATGGTCCCCCAAGCACCGCCAGGAGTAATTCCTGAGTGCAAAGCCAGGAGTAACCCCTGAGCATCGCTGGGTGTGACCCAAAAAGCAAAAAAAAAAAAAAATTTACTATAACGCCTCCTGGTCTAGAGCCAGGTAGGGCGTTTGCCTTGCACACGGCCAACCTGGGTTCGATTCCTCTGTCCCTCTCAGAGATCCCGGCAAGCTACCGAGAGTATCCTACCCGCACAGCAGAGCCTGGCAAGCTCCCCGTGGCATATTCGCTATGCCAAAAACAGTAACAACAAGTCTCACAATAAAGATGTTACTGGTGCCCGGTCGAGCAAACCGATGAGCAACGGGATGACAGTGACAGTGACAGTGCCATAAAGTCTCCGATCCTAACAGGCACCTGGGAACCAGGAAGTTCCAGATGCAAAGAGGACTTTTCCCCTGGTCCTTCTTTTCCTTTGTTGACCACGTTTACAGGGGTGTTATTTTCCCTTAGTGGTTAGTGGTCACTCAAACAGCCCAGTTTGTAACAGAAAACTCTATAGTACTTTGTAACAAGTGGTTCTGACAGATATTCTTATAAAAACATTTTTATAAACAAGGAAGCTTATTGGATAACATTGTGTTGTCCATGCTCCTCCCACCTGACCCATTTCGATGCCAGTAGCTCACAGCTTGCCGTGGGTCCATCCAGTTCCTTTGCTGGGACCCTCCTTTGAGGGGGGGGTGTTAGGAAGTAAAGGCAACTGAGGTTTAAGTCAGGTAAATATGATGGATGCTCAGGAGTAAAAATTATTTTGGAGTCAGTTAACTCCCATGTTACAAAGCATAGCATGAACTGTCTTCCTGTGTCTATACAAAAAGGACAGTGCTAAATAAACCATGCAAATGACATAAAGGAAAGAGAAAAGCAATAAAAAAGCAATATAAGATTATTAGTGCTTGGTGGAATTGGGTTTGCCTCAGGGGCACTCTTGTGGGAGTAGCTCAATAAATCTTAAGCTCCTTTGCAGGTGGAGCAAGGACAATCCAGTGTTACCCAACAGAAACTGAACTATAAATACTTGAGTTGTCCACTTAATTTCCGTGGCCCGTACAAAATGAAAATGCCCGTTCAGTTCTCTTATTGAGACAGCAGGGGCAGTGGTTAGAAGGACTAACATTGATTCTTTCTTCTTCTGAGGTCTCTCTCAGTTTGTCACACTGTTATTTGGTTGATGCTATTTGCCCAATGTTAAAAGTCAGGAACGTTATAAACGCAACTATAGCCCAAGCTACTGTTCATATATTACACAATGCCAGTTCTTAAGTTGCAAATGCAAGAGCAGTTCACCGGTGTGCAGCATTACCAAAATTATGCCATTTGGATTCTATAGGTCCTATGTGCACAACCACGTCCTTCTATTCGTGGAGGAAGTGCTCTAGAAATCTTCCTCTGTTGCCTTGATACCTTTGCCTCCAATTGACTCTTACCTCTGGCTCACTGGTGCCTAAATAGCAGCTGTAAGGAGGGGAACAAACTATGACTGTGAGATTTTTTTTCCCCATTTGTCATAATTTTTAGAAGAACGTTCAGCCGATGCAGGGAAGCCCAAGGACTAAGATAGCACCCGCCCTGTTTCCTGGTTGTGTGAGGTCTCTGCAATCCCCTTCCCTTCCAGCTGCACGGGTGGGGGAGCAGTTTCTGGTTTGAATGGAAAACGTGGGCCCTGAGGGTTCTCGGGGCCTCTGCTTACTGTCTTGAAAACGAAACATGCGACCGTTCATTCCACCATTCCGCTGGACCCTGTGCCAGGCTGTTTCACTTGGGGTGTCCCGAAAGGGGGCGGGAGAGGCCCCTCCCCACCCCAAGGGACCCAGCCCCAGCAGCTGAAAACCTTCAGAACTGAGCCGCCACCGTGATCACACGCTCTGTCAGAGCTTCACTCACAAGTGAACCGATTCCTGGGGTACTTCATACCACATACCCTACCCATACTGCACCACCTTTGATGGGGTTCACAGTAGGAGGCAATCAATCTTAGAGGGAAATATTTATTTTACAGATACACACAGACACATGCACACGCACACACACACACACACACACACACACACACACACACACACATATATATGAAAGCACACAAGGCTCAACCTTTTACTACATATTAGTTATCTCTTATACCAGGGCTTAATGGCCCCACATTGAAATACAACTCTCTTCACACTCTTTCCTCTAAGGATACTTTTTGTAGCATTTTCGACACCTTTTCATAACAAACAATACAAAATATATTGTTTCCGTTCTGCTTTGGGTCAGGGGTTGGGGTTCGGGATGGAAACATCCAAAATAGGGTGGTGGGAAGGTGTAATGGTGGTGGGACTGGTGCTTGAATATTAAATGTAATCAAATATTGTGAACTACTTTATAAAATAAAATAAATTTAAAAGCAAGTCAATAAAACATGCTTACTTTGTTCTCTTGAGTCTATACTGGTTCCCCCACATTATGGGTCTGTTAGAGTTTTGTTTCATGATGGGGGAGTGAGGAACCCCCATAACAGGCACTTAGACGTCTGCCTCTGTTTACAAGCATGTTCCATCAGCTTATGGATCTGACTTACACAACACATGTTCAAAAATTAAATTATGAAAAAAAAAGGTTTATGACAACTAAAGCAGAGAACTAACGTTCTCACAGGGCCCCTCTGATTTGGGGCCAAGGTGATACACAAGGTGAAAGCCCAGGAATCCATCAGAACTATGACCCAAAGACAGGCTATGCCGTTTGCCTAATTACGGATGTTTGTGGCATCAGCTAATTTCGAAATCTCTCCAACTAGTCATTCTTGTTCGATCAATGGACTTTGCTAATAATTTTCCATGTTATTCTTAAATCAGGCACTGCTAGGATATACTAATGTGTAGAGAAGGAATGATGCTAGCCGTAACTGAGTGCTGGCTGTCTGCATGGCATGGTGCAAGGTGCTTTTATGTATGTGATCTTATTTATCTTGATTATAATGAGATGCACGGGCACTCAGATGGCAGAGAGTCTCTTGCCCGCATGCCTGGCTGTTCGACCTGGGATTTTTCGGAGGGGATGGGCTCCAGCTTCCCTCCCCACCCCGAGCAGAGCTCCTGGAGGCCAAAGACCACTGGAACCTAGTTACAGCCATGCTCGAGGCCCCTCTCCACACGTTCAGACAGGCCTCATGCATGAAGGTACCGGCAGAGGA
The DNA here is from genome assembly GCF_027595985.1 of Sorex araneus. Taxonomy (NCBI): domain Eukaryota; kingdom Metazoa; phylum Chordata; class Mammalia; order Eulipotyphla; family Soricidae; genus Sorex; species Sorex araneus. The sequence continues at coordinate 231,242,876 of NC_073304.1, forward strand.
ACCCAGGTGTGTGCAATCCCATCAACGGCCAACATCCAGAGACTTACAAGCAAGCTCCCAGGAGTGATATATTATAACCTACTTCTCCCTCTGGGAGAAACTGGCAAGCTTCTGAGAGTTTCCTGCCCACATGGGACAGCCTTGCAAGCTTCCCATGGTGTATTCATATGCCAAAGCCAGTAACAAGCTGGATCCCACTGCCCTGACCCTGAAGGGGCCTCCAGTGCGACATCATTGGGAGGGCCGAGTCGAGAGAGACTTCTAAGATCTCAGAGAAAGGACGAATGGAGAGGTTACTGAGCCCGCTTGAGAAATCAATGATTAACGGGATTTTGTGATCGTGATAATGAGATACACATGGAATTGATTCTGAAAACTGAGAAAACTGAGCAATACAAAATGCAGACCTAAGTAACTCATCCAAAATTACATAACCCAAAAAACCAGAGCAGCTCGATCAATAAAAGATAAAGGCACCACTATCAACATTTTAAAAGCTACCTGTTCCCTTAGAATATACTCAGTGCTGTCGTCTTCCCCTAAGCCTGGAGTCCAGAGAGGCCCTTGAGTTCCTATTACTTTAGGGATTATGTGATTCTCTGTTCACTTTAGGTAACACACTCAGGACTATGCCTTTTTGGAAGCAGATTTATGTAACACGCATAAATATGGCTCTGATAATCATTTGCTGTTCTCTTCCCCTTGGGCTGTAGGAATTGGACACAGCAGTGGCAGAAGGGAGAGACACAGGACTCCTTGCCCACCTTTTACTTTATATTTTGGCTGGAATTGGGGAGGTTATGAAGTAGTAGGCAGAAAGTAGAGAACAGGGGCTGGAGCAATAGCACAGCGGGGAGGGCGTTTGCCTTGCACGCAGCCCACCCAGGTTCGATTCCCAATCCCTAAAGTATGGTCCCCTGAGCACGGCCAGGGGTGCTGAGTGCAGAGTGCAGGGTTCAATGTGTATCTCATCACAATCAAGATAAATAAGATCACATACATAAAAGCACCTTGCACCATGCCATGCAGACAGCCGGCACTCAATTACTGCTAGCATCCTTCCTTCCCTACACATTAGTATCCTAACAGTGCCTGATTTAAGAATAACATGAAAAATGATTAGCAAAGTCCGTTTATCTGAGTGCAGAACCAGGAGTAACGCCTGTGCATCGCCAGGTGTGACCCAAAAAGAAAAAAAAATAGTAGAGAACAAAGAAGTCATATGGACATGGAAGAAATATGGACATGACACATTTATTTGAAGGTGTTCTGTTCTGGTTGAGATGTCCCTGTATCTCAGAGTTCCCCTTTTATTAGCCACGGGTTGCTCAGAACGTAGAACTTGAATAATGTAGTAAAGATCACTAACTCAGAGGAGAAATGACAGGCAGGAATTATAAAGCAAAGCACGAGAGGCCATCAAAATAAAGCTGCTTTTATTCCAGAAGACAAGGCCAGGATTACTCATTGGGATTCCCCCGAGAAGCCCTGGGACACGAGCCTGAGGTTCAATCAATCAAAAGGAAGAGAGGGTTTACACTGAGTTCTGTCTACTCCTGTGACAAGACCCATCCGTGGGACACTAATTCCCCTAGAGCTTGAAGGTGAACATGGCTATGCGCCAGGTGCTGTCACAGAAACGCCCAGGCTAGGCAACACCAACGGTGGTGACCCAGAGGGGAGGCGGTGTCAGGATACACCTGCAGGAAGTGCGGGCAAAACTCCACACGGAGCTGAGGCCCACGTGAGAGACTGAGCGGCTCTGTGGTTGGGCCTAAAAGGTGCTTTCCCAAGCTCACGACAGGGACAGTAGCTCTCTGTCAGGAATTCTCTTAAAGCCCCACTCACCGACAGTGTCATCTGTCACCGTGGCTCTCTTTCACCGCCTGTGTTTGGTGGTCCACGTGCTGCTCCCCCACCCAGGATGGCCAGTGCCATGGGCAGACGAAGGAGGAAGCGAGGGTCAAGCTGGTTGGTGATCGTTGCCATTTATCCCATTCTCCCGACGCGCCTGTTCCAATCTCCCTGAGCTCCCCATTCTAGTCTCCCGCTGCCCCTCACTCCCATCTCCTGTCTCTCCTGCATCTCTCCGTGCTCCATCTCACAGCCATGGGCTCCCTCTAGTCTCTCTCCTTCTCCCCAGCATTGGGGGGGGCACCATACCCCATCCAGGAGCACAATAAATATATCAAAAGCCCTTCCTGAATGCCCACCAGGCTCAAAGGGCCGATGTACCACCGAGGGGTGTTTCTCCTCTCCTTAGTCCAATAACTTAATTAACATCTTAATGAACATCTTAATTCTACTTATTAATACTAGTCATGTTGTATGGACACAGTAAGAGATACATTAAGCTTGTAGAGTGGCTCTCCTGGAGGCATCTCGCTATAGATCTCAGACTATAGTGCTCAGGCCAGATTAATCTTTTTTTAAACCCTAGCAGGGTCCTAATCTAGATGTTACTTTTTGGATCATGACAGAATTTGTCCATGACCATGCTCTTTAACTTAGAGTTAAGTATTGTGGCACTTTCGCCTGGCCCATTTCGATGCCAGGGTAGCTCACAGTTTACCCTGGGTCCATCCAGTCCCTTGCCGGAACCCTGCTTTGTGAGTGCTCGGAAATAAGGGTAACTGAGGCTTAAGCCCAGAGAACAGATGCCCAGGAGTGAATATCATTCGGAGTCAATTAACTCCCAAGTTATAAGAGCACAGCATCAACTATCTTCCTGTGTCCATACAAAAGGGACATTGCTCCGAATTACCTATGCAAAGGACTTAAAGAGAAGACAAAAGCAATATTTTCAAGTTAACAGAGTCTGATTAGGAGATAAAGATCAGTTGGGGAAGCAGAGCACAAAGAAAGAGGTTACAAATAACAGAGAAGTGGGAGCACTGTGATGGGAGTAACCCAGTAAACCTAAACTCCTTGTGGCAAGGCAGAAAGAACAAATCAATGTTATCCTATACTGGACCGCTACTTTGGTAAACACTAATTTAGTGATCCAGTGAACGTTTCTGGTTGTGTCTATGTCCCATAAATGCCTCTTTTCAGAAAAATCACTTCCGTGAATGATGTTATGGTGATGAACATACCTGACGAAAATCTAATGTGTAGGAACTATGCCTTTTCTGACATTAAGTGTGATTTTAATGAAATGCTCCACAGGATATAAAGTCATTGAAGAACTAAAATTTGTTTCCTTTTGTACAAAAACTAACTTCCCTGTACTTTCAGACTGAAAATTCGTCTTCTTCTGGCAGAGGACTGCTTCAAAAAGTAATTAGATGCCTCTAGGAAATTCCTGATATGTTTTCATTGATGCAAAGAATACTTTTAAATGCATACTAGGGCACATAGTAATATAGAATACAATCGAGGGGCTGGAGCCATAGTACAATGGGTAGGGCGTTTGCCTTGCACACGGCTGACCTGCGTTCGATTCCCAGAATCCCATATGGTCCCCTGAGAACTGCCAGGAGTAATTCCTGAGTGCAAACCCAGGAGTAACCATTGTGCATCTAGGGATGTGACCCAAAGAGCAAAAAAAAAAAAAAAAATACAATCGACAATTGAGGGGTTTGTTCTTATTCTTACCACGGTCTTTGGAAAATTATTTTAAGCTATGTGTTTTATACTATAGTGTTTATCTTTTAGAAAGAACTTGAAGTAATCCCATTATTTGTATGATTTTACCCTAATTAGAAATTTTTGAAAGTCAAGGTAAGATATTAAGATTTTAAGAGAGTCCTTGACATCTGGGTAAAACAAAAAAAAAATAAATGATAAGAAACTTCATAATTCCAAATGTAAAAATACTCTGATTTTAGGGAGGGCTATATCAGGACCAGTCAGAAAGAAATGGAAAACTAGAGAAGAGGAGACGAGGACCTAGAGTCTAGAGCTTGTATTATCATTCTGTGAATAATTCTCACCATTGGAAACATGCCAGCAAGACCAGCAGTTTCCAACAAAATTAGGGATGGTACATAATAACAGTACTTAAAACCCTTTTCGCTGTCAAAAATATACAGGTTCTCTTTAGATCATGCACTTTTGAGTAACTATGGAACTGGGCACGTTGATCAACAATCTTTTGGACCTACAGATAATAAAATTTATTAGAAAACACAACTTTGTTCTCAAGCGAGCCCCTTCCAGATCATTCTTGGGTCTATTCACATGAAAACTTAAAATCACCAGTGAGCAGTCTTGCTGAAAATCTTACTGGGTCAATTGTAGCAGCTTGTGTTATTTCATGAGGAAGCTATCAATGCTATTTATTTATTTTAATCATGAGGAATTCTCTCAAAGATTCCTCTCCCCACTGACCAAATTTACCTTTAAGTCTATCATGACTGCCAGACACAATATTCCTATTTCTATTAATGAACAAGGAATTGTATTAGCTGCAGACAAAAGAGAATTGAGAAGAATCATTAGAAGATATTCAGGAGTTTGTTTTACTTGGTTTTACTTAACCACTTGAATGCTCATGTTCTGGAAAGAAGCCTATTCTTTTCTTTTGTTTTTTTTTTCTTTAACAGAATTATCACTGTATCACTGTTATCCCATTGCTCATCGATTTGCTCAAGTGGGCACCAGTAACATCTCCATTGTGAGACTTGCTGTTACTGTTTTTAGCATATTCGATACACCACGGGGAGCTTTCCAGGCTCTGCTGTGTGGGCATGATACTCTCAGTAGCTTGCTGGACTCTCCAAGAGGGACGGAGCAATCGAACCTGGGTTGGCCTCATGCAAGGCAAAAGCCCTACCCACTGTGCTATCGCTCCAGCCCAACAGAATTATATTATTTTTGTAATGGCTGTAACAGAGTGGCCCTGTGTTTTGGAAGAAGCCTCTTAGCTCGCAGCAGTCAACAAAGTCATAAAAATGAACAGCCTACATCTGTCCTTCTCCTACTGACTCATTTCATTCAACATGACTGCATTCATTGGTGGAATATTAAAAAAAAAGTATGAGACCAATATTCAAGGCAGGGACCAGGAGGACTGGTCAATGGTTGGAAGATTGCCACGAGTGTGTGGAGGGTGAAGTTAGGATAGAGAAGTGACCAGTATGACAATAATAGTTGGAAACAATCACGTTGGCCAGGAACTGAGTGTTGAATGTAGGGAAAGAGATATTCCTGAAAACCTTTCATTATCTGTATCGCAAACCATGTCTAAAGACAGAAAGAGATTGAGAGAGAGATACAGAGAGAGATACAGAGAGAGAGACAGAGAGAGAGCGACAGAGAGAGGGGAGAGAGACACAGAGAGAGAGAGGAGAGAGAGACAAAGAGAGAGAGGAGAGAGAGACAGTGAGAGAGAGGAGAGAGAGACAAAGAGAGAGAGAGAGAGAGAGAGAGAGAGAGTAGTGCCTGCTTACCATAGAGGCAGATCACACTGGGAGGGGAAGGGGGCAAGAGGAAAATTGGGGACATTTGTGGTAGCAAACACACACTGGTGAAGGGATGTGTATTAGAACATTATATGTCTGAAACCCAATCATGAACAACTTTGTAACTGTGTATCTCACTATGATCCAAATAAAGATAAATTAATTTAAAAATTATAAAGGGATATCACTGTGTCACTGTCATCACTGCCATCCTGTTGTGCATCGATTTGCTTGAGTGGGTGCCAGTAACGTCTCCATTCGTCCCTGTCTCGTGCTAGTGTAGCCCAATGGTGTATTAGGGGCTCTTTCAGGATCAGGGGAATGAGGACCGTCATTGTTACTGTTTTTGGCATATCGAGTACGCAACAGGTAGCATGCTAGGCTCTGCCGTGTGGGTGGGATACTCTTGGTCGATTGCTGGGCTCTCTGATAGGGATGAAGGATTAGAACCCAAGTGGGCCGTGTGCATGGCAAACACCCATATTTCTTCTGGTAGACATAAGGACTTCAGTGAGATTCTTTTAAGCAATACAAGAGTGTTTGAAATCCTTTAGCAATAAATATATATATTAGATAACTTAAACAAAACAAAACAAAATGCACAGCCAACCTAAAAATGTTCTGCTTTTGAAACAGATTAGCATCACTTTCCCACCTGTGCCTTTAAGGAACAGAGGGGTCATAGACAGCAAAGAGAGAAGGAACAGAACCTGCTTTGTCAAAGATTGAACTCAGGATCTCGCAATTCAGCTCTCCCAATCACCTGTACTATCTTCCAGGCCCTAGTCATACTTTCATTAACATAGAAATAGAATGTCTTTATTTCACGTTGAAAATACATTTTTGCGGGGGAAGGTGGGGGTCACACTTGGCAATGTTCATTGGTTCCTCCTGGGTCTGCATTCAGGAATCACTCCTGGTGGTGTTTGGGGGACCATAGGGGATGCTGGAGATCGAACCCAGGTCAGCCGCATGCAAGGCGAACGCCCTACCTGCTGTACTGTCACTCCAGTCCCATTTATACTAAATTTTTTTTCTTTTACTGTTCTTAAGGCAAATGCCCTACCCGCTGGAGCAATAGCACAGCAGGTAGGGCGTTTGCCTTGCACATGGCCAACCCGGGTTCATTTCCTCCGTCCCTCTCGGAGAGCCCGGCAAGCTACCGAGAGTATCCCGCCCACACGGCAGAGCCCGGCAAGATCCCCGTGGCGTATTTGATATGCCAAAAAAGAGTAACAACAAGTCTCACAATGGAGACGTTACTGGTGCCCGCTTGAGCAAATCGATGAGCAACAAATCGATGACAGTTCTACAGTAGAATGCTATGGTCCCTAAGGATTCAGGAAGACAGGAAGATACTTTAGCATTGCCCCCTTTCTCTCTCCACGCTTACACACATTCAGTAAATTGCTTCGGGAACTTCTCTGACCGAAGTCGGAGGTTATCTTGAAGTGAACACAACATAAGCTCGTCTAGACATTATGCCTTCTTAGACACCAATTATCAATGCTTGGAAGATAGGAACAACTTTGCTAGGCAGTGCATGTACAAAGGGAAGGAGCAGCTTGGCCATGTTCGTCTGCTTTGAGTTTTAGTTGTGCAGGAAATGAAGTTAACTGGAGACTGCGCTAGAGCTGCTTATAGAATCAGAATAAATAAAGAATCAATATCATTTCGATTCTTTCTTTTTAATTTTTTGCTTTTGGGGTCATGCCCAGCGGTGCACAGGGGTTACTCCTGACTCTGCACTCAGGAATTACTCCTGGCAGTGCTCAGGGGACCATATGGGAGACTGGGAATCGAACCAGGGTCGGCCACGTGCAAGGCAAACGTCCTACCCGCTGTGCTATCACTCCAGCCCCATTTCGATTCTTTAAACTGTGTGAGGTTTCTGCTAATTGTGGTCTCTCCAACCAGAGTCCATGGAGCTGCAGGCAGCGTTTGGCCAGTGGGAACAGTGATCAGGAAACTGAGAAAGTGGCACTTTGATGAAGTGTACCTTGTTATCACATTTTGAAGAAGTTAAGGGATGTGGCAGCATCAAGCTCTGCTTCACTGTTACCCAGGAATGACTGTCTCCTCATTGGACAGTGTGTTCCTTCTCCTGAGAGGTTGATTATTCAGCATAGAACAGAGAGTTCCATATTGCAGCACATTAGCTACTTGTGAAATAATCTCTCTCTTCTCCTTCTGCAGTGAAGACTGTATTTTAATATGCTACCTAAACACTTGCTGCCTCAGGGTAGGATTGATGGAATTTGACAACCAATTAAAGTGGCTTCTTTAAGATTAAATTTTTATTACCAAGGATTCATTTCCTCAAAAAAAATCAATCCCATGGCTTCAAGACTATTCAACATCCAGTTTAAAATTATGATTCATATCTCTATACTGTTCCCGTTTCATTAGATCCAGAGCTTATGTATTCTAATTGAAGACATGTCATTGGCTCCCTATTAAAATTTAAACATGCAAAGTTCCTTATTCTGTAAATACTTTTCTCCGTGTTGGGCTTTCCGTTTTTACATCCTCCGATGGTGCAACATTATGCAAGTGTTTAATTATATTAGTCGATTGTACATGGTTACATATGTTCATCCTGCAGTCCACAAAACCCATTGTGTGTGTGTGTGTGTGTGTGTGTGTGTGTGATGGGAGTGTTTAGAATTAGCTGACAATTAATTTCATTATACCAAGAGCACTTTCCCTGAAGATCGAAAGCCAGCATCTCTCTGTATGAAGGTGCCTGCCCTATTCTTGGTAATTGCAGTTCCTCTCCAGCTTCATATAAAGGCAGGCACAGCATTGAGTAGACCCTTGAGTTTGTTTTCAGGAACATGATGAAACTAACAGTCTGTGCTCTAGATCCGGGTTTCATCTGCAGACTTGCTGTTCACATTTCACAATCTTATCACTGAGCATCACAACAGGAATATGACAATGGTCTTCGGCTTACCCAAGGCCCGGACACACTGGCGGCCACAGACACTAGACATATCCATAGAAGGCAGCATCTCTGTCAAAAGAAGTTTCCCAGGTTTCACCCATGACTGAGATCAGTGACAGATCCCAGTGGCTCATGAAAGTGCAGCCATTCACCTCCAAGACTTCCCTTAAAAAAAAAAAAATCTCCCACTTGCTGCATGAAACAACATTATGCAAGTATTTAATTTTATTAGTTACTTAAGTTATTTGTTACTTTCCTTCCAAAGACAGCTCTTCCAAGCATCATGGATTCTGAGCAAAACTACTTCCCAAAGAAAGAGGAGAGATATAGAGATAGAGAGGGAGGGAGGGAGAGAGAGAGAGAAAAGAAAATTATCCGCCATAGTGGTGGGGGTGGGGAGGGGGCAGGAAGGAAAACTAGGACCACTGGTGGTGGGGAAAGTACACTGGTGAAGGGATGGGCTACGTGACTGAAATCCAACCATGAACAACTTCGTACATGTGTATGTGATTCAATAAAAAAATTAAAAATTAAAAAAAAAGAAAGTAAGCATTTTCCTTCCTTGACACAAACTCTTTATGTTCAGAACTCTTAACTTTCCAGCTAACTCACATCACCAGGGCTGGGGAAACAGCTCAGCACTTACCGGGCACGAGGGAGGTCCAGAATCTGACCCTGGGTGCCATCAAAAATAAGATGTTAAATATCATTATCCATATAAAGTCACTGTCACTGTCATCCCATTGCTCATCGATTTGCTCAAGTGGGCACCAGTAACGTCTCTTATTGTGAGACTTATAGTTACTGTTTTTGGCATATCGAATATGCCACGGGTAGCTTGCCAAGCTCTGCTGTACGGGCGCAATACTCTCGGTAGCTTGCCGGGCTCTCCGAGAGGGACGGAGGAATCGAACACGGGTCCGCCGCTTGAAAGGCAAACGCCCTACCGCTGTGCTATCACTCCAGCCCCCATCTAAAGTATGGCACAGAAAGCTCCTAACAGTGCCACCCTGGAGAGGCCAGGGAATGTGTGAAGGGCAGAAAGTAAAGGCATCTAGATGAATGGGTTTTTGTTTGTTTGTTTGTTTGTTTTGGTTTGGGGGTTAAGATCATTCAGTTGCCTGCCGTGGTGCTGATGGGTTTGATTCCTGGCACAGCATCCCTGGAGTTAGCCAGGAGTGCCCACAGAGTGCAGGGTCAGGGGATAGCCCCAAGCACAGCCAGATGTGCTCCAAGCATTTTTAAAAGGAACATAAAACTTCAGTTGATGGGCTAGGCTGGCAATCCAGGGGTGAGGGTATGTGCCTGGCATGCATACAGCCCTGAGTGGACCCTGGCGCTCAATGACTTCCAAAACGCCATTGGGTGTGGCCCTAGTGGCCCCGGGCACTGCAGGCCTGGAGACCACAGCCCACCTCTTTGGCTGATTATTACAGGGGACAGCCCAGGGTCCTTTAAATATACCTTGGGAAGCCCATACAAAAGTTAAAGGAAGTGCACACACACACACACACACACACACACACACACACACACACACACACGGACAAGACAGTAATAGAGGCCAACGCCTTTGTAGAAAAATTGATAGTTTAGAATTTCAAAGATTTAACAACCTGAGTTGATGTGTTAGTTCAAAATGTGTCAGATTTGGAATGACTGTGGTAAACATCTCACAGCTTCAGCCCCCGCTTCAAGAAAGAGACTGCTTAGCGAGAGGATTAAGCCTTTGGTCTTAGGAGCTATGAGACAAAACTGAACAATGACATGCCGGAAAGTAAAGAATAACAAAACTACTAAGGCTAAGGTGGTGATTGAATCTGACCCTTTTTTAGCTCACTTGGAATTGGAATAAAAGTTTACACAGAATTTTTCTCTGTAGGATTTATGTTGAGCAGAGTGCACGTACTAACAATGTATTCTAAAACGCTAGGCATTCACACACACACACACACACACACACACACACACACACACACACACACACACACCCCAAAACGTGGACTATTACAATACATCAAAAACTTGCATGGCTTGGGTTCGTGGCAAGCGCAATGCAATCCTGCCCCCTGGTGGTAGTCTGGAATTTGACATGCCTGATACTTTTTTTTTTCTTTTTGTTTTGTGTTTGGGTGACACCTGGAGACGCTCAGGGGTTACTCCTGGCTCTGCACTCAGGAATCACACTCCTGGTGGTGCTTGGGGGGGGGGGGGGGATCATATGGGATGTCAGGGTTCGAACTCAGTCAGCCGTATGCCAGATAGACACCCTACCCGCTGTACTACCGCTCTGACCCCTCGGGTCACTTTTTCAACCACAGTATGTCTTTTTATTGTTACTTCTTACGCCAATCCCAGCGGTGTGTTTGGGGCTTACTCCTGGTTCTGTGCTCAGGGACCCCTCCTGGCGTGCTGGAAGGAGCACATAGAAATTCAGGGATCAAACATTAGTAGGGCATGTGTAAGGCAAGTACTGAATTCACGTACTATCTCTCCAGTCCCAAGAGCTATATTCTACGCCCGAAGTTATAAAACAAAATCCAATAATTTCAATGACATGCAGAATATACAGGAACCCTGAGAGTTACTGATTTGAGTTCAGTAAACTGATCTCATACTTGTTTTATTAGTCTAAAAAGAAGCCCATTGAAATGTACTCGGAGAAGGGTGGGTGTTGGAACATTGTATGACTCAAACCCAACCACGAAAACTTTGTAACTATGTACCTCATAGGGATTCAATAAAACAAGGAAATAAACAAGAAAATCCTAACAAGAAAAAAATTTAAATTGGTGGCAACTTTAAAACCATTTTAAGTATTTTCTATGTATTAGGCAGAAAATAAGAGCCTGGAGAGAAAAGATTTTATATTAGTATGTGTCTATCTTCAAATGAGCCAAGATAGAACCAAGATTAAACCAGTTGCAATGGACTAAGGATAGTGTAGAACTTTCCAGATAAACTCACAACTCAGAGCAAAGTCCTTAGAAGAAACTTGAAAAGGAAAACTATAGAATTTATGTTACTATTTTTATTTTTGCATTGCTGGGGTGTGTGTTATCATTCTTCAATCTACTTTGCATCTTCCTCCAAACAATACAAATTAAAGGAACACCAAACCAATAAGTTGATTAAAATTGGGTACTAGAATGCCTTTAAGGAGTTAAAGATAAAATAGAGGAAAAACAGGATAGAAGAGATAAACACTTTTTAAACGAAGACAATTGATACAGCTAAATATTCAAACCACGGAGTCAACAATGCTGAAATCTTGAGACCGGAATTTTAACAACCCCACTTAACAAAATTCCCGTCAAGAAGGCAGGTTAGGGAGGAGGATGTAAGGGAGGAAACTTGGAAACACTAGGGAGAGGGAAGTTGACCCTGGTGGTGGGATTAGAGTTAGAATATTGTATGTCTAGAACTCAACTCTAAAATTCTTTGAAAACCAGTCAGTGCTTTCATGAAATAAAAAAAGAAAACTGAAACATTCAAGATTACATTAAATATAAATAATCTAATGATAACACAAAGACCAAAATTGTCAGATAGGATAAGAAAAGCGAACTCATTTATTGACATTGCTTTGAAGGACTTTGAAGGCACACTTCATTTATTTATTTTGCTTTTTGGGTCACACCTGGCGATGCACAGGGTTTACTCCTGGCTCTGCGCTCAGGAATTACTCCTGGCGGTTCTCAGGGGACCATATGGGATGCTGGGAATCGAACCCGGGTTGGCCACATGCAAGGCAAACGCCCTACCCACTGTGTTATCGCTACAGACCCTGAAGGAACACTTCAAAACTAATGATCTAGATTCAAAGTTAAGCGTGAGGAAACTACATGCCTTACAAATGTTAATAAAAATGAAGATGGAGTGACTGTATTCCTATGATACATAATAGAATTCATAAAAAGAAAGGGGATAATACTTAATACTCAAAAGGTAAATTCCTCAATAAGAATCTTTAATAACCAATTACCTAATAAACAGATGCCAAATGTCAAAAAAGAGAAAGAAAAATTGGAAGAAAAAGAACAGACAAGTATGATAGTATCCTCAGAGATTTTAATACTCTCTGTCACAAAGTGATTGACTGAGCACACAGAAACAGCAAGAACAGGAAAGACCTGGCAGCCAAATTACTTAACTGTTCCTCTTAGTGACTCCCAAACCTGAAACATTAAATATCCATCACAAAACTTTTCAGAATCCTAGAGCTTACTTTGCACCATCAGTAACCGAAAACTAGATTGACCCGCAGATTCAATGGAGAAAGACATCTTCTTAAGATCACAAATGTGGCCACCTTGTCCAGAAGCTCCAGTTCTGATGAAAATATTCATGGCAATATTTTTGACATGCATTAAAAGGAGACAGAGGGATAGACACAGAACTCCAAAGTAGAATTCTTACCTCATACAGATGAACTTAAAATAGATGATGTACTTCAGTAACTCATAACATGAAGAAAAATTGGAGAAAAATTTTTATGGTATTGGGTTAGTCATGTGTAAAAAGCCGGTGTAATATTTTTTTTCCCTCCACTTTTTGAGTCACACCTGACGATGCACAGGGGTTACTCCTGGCTCTGCACTCAGGAATTAGGAATTACCC